>NC_061512.1:134255784-134293245 GCF_022539505.1 Lolium rigidum
CATATTATAATCTTCTCGACATGTCCGTCTTGTCCTCCACTCCCACGATGTTTCTTTTCCCCGAAAGAACAATGTGGCGCTTTGGATCATCGCATGATGTACCGATCGTTTTCTTATCTTTCCGTTTCCTCGGTTTGCTACTCATGTCCTTCACATAGAAAACCCGAGCGACATCTTTCGCTAGGACGAATGGTTCGTCAAGATAACCAAGATTGTTGAAATCCACCATTGTCATTCCGTATTGCCGGTCCACCTTTACCCCACCTCCCGTTAGCTTGAACCATTTGCACCGGAACAAAGGGACCCTAAAGGAGGGTCCATAGTCAAGTTCCCATATCTCCTCTATGTAACCATAATATGTGACCTTTTGCCCATTCTCGGTTGCTGCATCAAAGCGGACACCACCGTTTTGGTTGGTGCTCTTTTTATCTTGGGCGATCGTGTAAAATGTATTCCCATTTATCTCGTACCCTTGGAAAGTCGTTATAGTCGAAGATGGTGTCTTGGCCAACATGTACAGCTGATCTACAACCTTATTGTCACTCATTAAATGTTTTCTCAACCAACCGCCGAAAGTCTCCATGTGGGCCTTCCTAATCCGTGATTCAGGCTTCCTGTGGTTGTCCGAGCGTAAAATATTCTTGTGTTTCTCAAAGTACGGAGCCACCAAGCTGGAATTGGTCGAACCGTGTGGTGTGCTTCGACCGAGAATGGCCGTCCATACATATCATTGATTTCCTTCCGATCGTGCCTTTTCCACTTAGTCTCCCCTCGTGCCGCGATTGAGGAAGACCAATCGGCTTAAGGTCGTGAACAAAGTCAACACAAAACTCAATTACCTCCTCATTTCCATAGCCCTTGGCGATGCTTCCTTCCGGCCTAGCACGGTTACGAACATATTTCTTTAATACTCCCATGAACCTCTCGAAGGGGAACATATTGTGTAGAAATACAGGACCGAGAATGGAAATCTCATCGACTAGGTGAACCAGGAGGTGCGTCATAATATTGAAGAAGGATGGCGGGAACACCAACTCGAAACTCGACAAGACATTGGATCACATCGTTCCGTAACCGTGGTAGAACTTCTGGATTGATTACCTTCCGAGAGATTGCATTGAGGAATGCACATAGCTTCACAATGGCTACTCGAACATTTTTCCGGCAGGAGCCCCTCAAAGCAATCGGAAGCAATTGCGTCATAATCACGTGGCGGCCGTGAGACTTCAGGTTTTGGAACTTTTTCTCCGCCATGTTTATTATTCCCTTTATATTGGACGAGAATCCCGACGGGACCTTCATACCGCTCAGGCATTCAAAAAAGATGACCTTCTCTTCTTTGGTCGTAGCGTAGCCGGCACGACCTTGAAACCGTTCCGGATGCCGGTCATCGGGTCTTTCAAACTTTGCCGGTCCTCGCCGTGCTTCCTTTGTATCATTTGACTTCCCATACACGCCCAAGAAGCTTAGGATGTTCACGCAAATATTCTTCGTAACGTGCATCACGTCGATTGCGGAGCGGACTTCTAGGACTTTCCAATATTCTAGCTCCCGTAATATAGATTTCTTCTTCCACATGGCTACGTGCCCGTCGGCCTCCCTTCGGAACGGATTGTCCGCCAGGACCCTTTCCAAAGATGACTTTCAAACCCTTGACCATATCAAATACCTCAGCACCAGTGTGTTCCGCAGGCTTCGGCCGGTGATCTGCCTTGCCGTTGTAATGCTTGCCTTTCTTTCTTACTGGATGACCTTTCGTAAGAAATCGACGATGCCCAAGGTACACGTTCTTCTTACAATTTGGCAAATGTACACTTTCAGTCTCATGTAAGCAGTGCGTGCATGCATTGTATCCCTTATTTGACAGTCCCGAAAGGTTACTAAGAGCAGGCCAATCGTTGATGGTTACGAAAAGCAACGCTCGTAGGTCAAATTCCTCTTCTTTGTGCTCATCCCACACACGGACACCAGGTCTGCCCCACAGCTGTAAAAGTTCATCAACTAATGGCCTTAGGTACACATCGATGTCGTTGCCGGGTTGCTTCGGACCTTGGATGAGCACTCGGCATCATAATGAACTTCCGCTTCATGCACAACCAAGGAGGAAGGTTGTAGATGCATAGAGTCACGGGCCGTGTACTATGGCCGGAGCTCGCTCGCCAAAAGGATTCATGCCATCCGTACTTAGACCAAATCTTATGTTCCTTGCGTCAGCTGCAAAATCTTTGAACTCTCTCGTCGATCTTTCTCCATTGCGTTCCATCCGCGGGTGTCTCAACTCCCCGTCCGACTTACGGTCCTCTTTGTGCCATCGCAACAACTTGGCATGCTCTTTGTTCCCGAACGGACGTTTCAACCGTGGTATTATAGGAGCATACCACATCACCTTGGCGGGAACCCTCTTCCCGGGTTTCGGCCCTCAACATCGTCACCGTGGTCATCGCCTCCGATCTTACAACGCAATGCAAGGCATACCGGGCATTCATTCAAATTCTCGTATTCACCGCGGTAGAGGATGCAGTCGTTGATGCATGCATGTATCTTCAGAACCTCTAAAACTAGAGGGCAGACAACCTTCTTTGCTTCGTACGTAGTGGCGGGCAACTCATTATTCTTTGGAAACATATTCTTCAACATTTTCAGCAAGTTTTCAAATGCCGAGTCAGCTACACCTGCCTGTGCCTTCCATCTCAAAGAAATCCAGGTGTGCAGCCCAGCTTTTTCAGACCATCATCGCATCCGGGGTACAGCGCCTTCATGTGATCCTCTAACATGCGATCCAAATTCTCCTCTCTTTTCAGTTTCGCAGCGTCTCCGTGCATCAGCAATGGTCCGACCAAGATCATCAACGGGATCATCACGTGCCTCTTCTTCACCTTCCCCTTCACCTTCCCCTTCACCTTCAAGCATCCTCCATGAAAGTATCACCGAAATGAGAAAGATAGCTTTCATCATTGAAATCATCCCCTTCTTCATCTTCTTCCATTATAACCCCTCTTTCTCCATGCTTGGTCCAACAATTATAGCTTGGCATGAAACCGTGCCGAAGCAGGTGCATGTGAACATCTCTTGAGGAAGAGTAACCCTTCTGATTCTTACACTTAACACATGGACAGATAACAAAACCCCCATGCTTGTTCGCATTAGCCACTACGAGGAAATCTTTCAAACCCGTACTGAACTCGCCGGAGAGTCGGTTACCGTACATCCATTGCCGATTCATCTGCATTATTATAATATAAAATATATAATTAACCATCATGCATTTGTTAAACTAACTAGCTACAAACAATATAAATTAAACAATGAACTACACACACATGCATATTTTATCAATGACACATCAAAGGTTCAA
Source organism: Lolium rigidum (assembly GCF_022539505.1). Classification (NCBI taxonomy): domain Eukaryota; kingdom Viridiplantae; phylum Streptophyta; class Magnoliopsida; order Poales; family Poaceae; genus Lolium; species Lolium rigidum. Next base: position 134,259,140 of record NC_061512.1, read on the forward strand.
GTTGCTAACCGCGATCGAGGAGGAAAAATAAATGAGAAAGCTCAAGTGTGACTCCAACACTTCATATCATGTTTGTTTCATGCTCTTGGGGCATTTCATCAAACACCTTATGTGCATAAGAGGAACCAAAAGCAAACCTAACACTCACTTGTGAAGTTTGTGAAGAGAATGGCTCCAAATGGCTAAGTGTTGGCTGCTGGATGGGTATATATAGGGGAGGGGCTTTAGTCCCGGTTGGCCTGGCCAACCGCGACTAAAGGCCTTCGGGCACCTTTAGTCGCGGTTGGGCTGGCCAACCGCGACTAAAGCCCCCCACGTGCACCAGCTGGCCACCGTGCGCCCTGGGCCCAGGCCTTTGGTCGCGGTTCGCCACACGAACCGCGACTAAAGACCCCATTAGTCGCGGTTCCTTTACCTTCGCGACTTATGGGGCTTCCCGGAAGCCTGTTTTTCCACCAGTGCGTGTAGATTTTTGTGAAAGGGAGAACACGATGAGGACGGCAGATAAATTCTTATTTCTCACAGATTCTTCATCAAAAGGTAGTAGCATAGTTGCACAATATAGAAACGTGAAACTCTACGGGAAAATCGTCACTCGAAATCACCTGCTTGGTCCTTCGTTCTGCAAGTCAGCTGTCAAGATCGACGTGTTGATGAGAACCTCGGCCATCTCAGAGTCGACGCTATCATGCACATGCAGTGCAGACCATTTGTGGTGTACCCATGCAAATGACTCTGACGACGACTCCAACATTGACAAACGTCAGGCTGTTGTTGTGGGAGCCTTGCGACAACATCCTGTGGCAAATACAACGGTAACTACGGCCTCTACGATAAATTCTACGAGGCCGAATGTAGACCAGCACCACCTTAGGCTTCCGTTGTCAAGTCACATACCACGCCTCTACCTGCGGGGCCACTCACGATGCAGTTCATCTTCTATGTGCGAATGAACCTGTTAGGCTAACTACGAGAAAAAAAACAGTGTATTTACTTCGTTGGTCCTGCTAAATATGCCTCTCTTAAGAAACAAGAAATATAAATTTAGTCATAGCTTAATAAGTTTGGCTAATTAAATAAATATATACAAAAATATTGGCATTTACAATATTGATGAAATAAATATTTTATGGTGGATCTACTGATGTTGACTTGATATTGTATATGTAAATCTTCTTTTGCACATAGAACTTGGTCAAACTTAAGAACATTGAATTTTGCTCAATTTATATGTTTTTTTTTAACGGAAGGGGTATGTTGCTAACATCTTCTGCAGCTACTTTACTACTGCATAAAAATTAAACGACTATCAAAAATGTGTCATCCTCGCATCGAAACTTCAAAGAGGAAAGGGTGGCGGCATAAGGAGTGGAGATATAGCAAGGATACGTCTAGCGGGCGGCCGCGTGCTGGTTTGCATTGCCCAACATACTCTCTATATTAGGAAAGTTTTTATCCCCTCCCATATAAACGGAAAGATTTCACGGTTAATCACGCTGGAAGTACATGCTATGCGTAGGCCAGCTAGATATTGTAGATCTATTTCAAAAAGCTATTATCGGAATTATGATTTGTTTTCACAATTGGAATCATCGGGACAAGATCTTCAAAACTAGATCTCGCTTGCATATATTTCGACAAAAAAAAATTAAGAAGCAACTTTGGTGCGCTACAAAGCAACTTAGGTGAGCCACTAAGCAATTTTGGTACTTGAATTTTTTTTAAAAAAACAATGGTAGACAACTTCGCAACACAGTTGACATCTTTACAACAACTAAATGCAACCTCGCATGTTCACAAATAGCGATAGATAATTTTACAACAACACTACAACACTATAGTGGCATGCAATAAATACAAAAACGATACATAACTTAGAAAATAACCACAAAAACAACGTGCAACTTCACAATAATAGTAAGAAACTTTAGTGCAGTTTTAGGTACCTTCAGTGGTAGATAACTTGACAAGTAAAAGGGTAGGCAATTTCGGTGAACCAAATTAGTGTAGCCGAACATCAAAGTTGCCAGTTGGGCATTGTCAACACTAGAGTTGCACACTAAGGTACCAAAGTTATTGTGTCGATAAGAAGAATGTGCCGCAAGAATCAAAGTTGCTCTGTCCAGCAACAATGTTGCTCCGTCGGGTTCCGAAGTTGCTCTGGCGGGAAGCAAAGGTGATGTGTCGGGTTCCGAAGTTGCTCCACTAGGCAGCAAAGTTGCTCCGTCGGGTTTCATAGTTGCTTCGTCTGGTTCCAGCGGCTTCATAACAGTGGTACTGGCGGCTTCTCCCCCTCTTGCCGCTTCGGCACAGGCGACTGCTTCCCGAAATTGTGAGCACCAAATTTGTTCTAACGGGCACCATAATTACACCGTCAGGCATCAAAGTTGCGCTATTAGGCACCAGAATTGCACCGTTACGCATCAAAGTTACACTATTAGGCACCAGAATTGCACTATTAGGCACCGAAGTTGCTCTTTTGGGCACCAAAATTGTGCCGACAAGCAACAAAGTTGTTCTAACACCCAACGTTGTTCTTTAGGGCACCATTAGTTGGATTGTAAGGCAACAAAATTGTGTCTTCATGCACCAAAGTTGGTATGTCGGACACTAGAATTGCGCGTCATGCACCAAAGAACAAAAGTTGCTCCGTCGCGCATGATAGTTCATATGTTGGCACCAGAATTGCACTATTAGGCACCGAAGTTGCTCTTTTGGGCACCAAAATTGTGCCGACAAGCAACAAAGTTGTTCTAACACCCAACGTTGTTCTTTAGGGCACCATTAGTTGGATTGTAAGGCAACAAAATTGTGTCTTCATGCACCAAAGTTGGTATGTCGGACACTAGAATTGCGCGTCATGCACCAAAGAACAAAAGTTGCTCCGTCGCGCATGATAGTTCATATGTTGGCACCAAAGTTATTGTGTTGGCACCAAAGTTGTGTCCCTAGGAACCAAAGTTACTCTGTTGGCACCAAAATTATGCCGTCAGGAACCAAAGTTGCTTCGTCACACATTGAAATTGCTCCGATGGACACTAAAATTGTTATCGGGCACCAAATTTGTGCCTTCGTGTACGACAAAGTGTACATGTTCGTTGCACACAAAAGTTGCTTTGCCGCACACCAAAGTTGTTTTGCTATAGAACAAAGTTGGTCTGTCATGCATCAAAGTTGCTCGTTAAAAAAATTCGTCAAAACATCTGAAAATATGGTCTAGTTTCGAAGCTCTCGTCGTGGGGATTCTAGAAGTGAAAACGGATTGTAATTTCGCCGCACGATTTAAAAGTTACAGCTTTTTGAAAAACAACACGTGATATAAGCTAGGCTACTATTTCTTTAACAGTTGGACGTACGGAGCTATTGTGTAGTGCGCCCGCCTGAAACTTTGGTTTGGCACACGCCCGCCCGAAGAATTCAGGATATAGAAAGTGGAGGATCAAGGTGTTTTATTCGAGAGGGGCGAATGCTCTGATGTTTCTTTTTGAATGAATTACGGAAGGCCATAATTCGAATGGAGCATGTAAGTTAATCAGTTTCATAATTCTGTTCTTCGTTGTAAATCTTCAAATGTAGACCTAATTTTAATGCATTTTGGGGAGAACATTTGGTGTTACTTTCCTGGTAAACTGATTTAGCATGGAGAGTGCAGCACGAAGATAATCGAAGAAGAAAAAAGTTTAAGCACAATCGCCAAGTAAACCGGAGCGGCACTAAAAAATAGAAGTGAAAAGAAATGGCAGCCTACCCCAACACAAACAGGACGCCAGAAGTTTGAAAAAGAAAAAAAACAGGACGCCAAGCAGATCGCCTCTCACGACACAACATATGAGACGGTAGGGGATCACCTTGAGTAGGGGACGCTACTGTGCATCACGCGTGCGCCACCGGGACGAGTGGCGCCGCCGTCGTCCCAGAGCATGCCGGCGAGATCTATACTTTACCATGAACGACGAAACAAACCACATCATCTGATCATCAGTAACAAAATTGATTACACAGTATCCTCAATCAATCCGTCGCCTTCTAAGCTCTACCTTATCTTTGATCGTACTACTCGATAATAATAATGGAATGGCGAATCAACGGCATGACGTACGTTCCCCGGGCAGCACGATCGCCTCAGCCGCGCCCTCCTCCTCCTCCGGCGGCGTTGGTGAAGAAGGAGAGCAGGTCGAACGAGGTGCCGGCGCCACCGGCCACCTGGACGTCCTCGTCCAGGAACAGCTGCTCCTCGGGCACCCGGAACGCGCCGTGCGCGCATGCGAGCGCGGCGCCGACGGCGACCGCGGAGAAGACGATGGTGCCCACGGAGGTGAGGAACACGACGAAGGCGGACGCGGCCAGGAGCCCGCCCAGCGTCTCCCTGTCGGAGAAGGTCCGGCCGAACGCGGCGAGCGGGGCCGCGTCGGCGGGGCGCAGCAGGTAGAGCACGCACCAGGCGGCGAGGAGCGCGGCGAGGGCGGCCAGCGCGAACGGGTGCGCGAGGAGGGAGGCGGCGAGGGAGAGCGCGACGAGGAGGGAGTAGTTGACGCGGAAGTAGGCGAGGTTCTTGCGCGCGCGGGCGGCGGCGTCGGCGAGGGTGTCCGGGCGGGAGAGCGCCGCGCGGTCGAGCAGCTCCGCCCAGGGCCGGGCGCCTGAGAGTGAGCGTTTGGCGGAGTCGAGGAGGCGGCCGAGGTAGGCGCGCTGGTCGGCGGCGGAGGAGGTGGTGTCCGGAACGGGGATGACGATGGTGGTGGTGGTGGTGGTGGCGGTCGCCGCCGGGAGGACGGAGACAGGGAGGAGTGGTGGAGAAACCGCGGCCATGGTGATGGTGTTGCTGGTGGCGCGGTTGACACGGCCACACACACGGGGAGGCAAGAATGTTTAGGAACGAAGGAAGGCGCGCATTTCCCTCTGTTTATCAGCAAATTTCAACGGTCAGCCTCGCGTGTCTCTCTCTCCCTCCTAATTTGAGCTGCACTGGCGTCTGACTATATTATGATGAATTTCTGAAAAACTTTTCGCGATGAATTTGCAAAGCTCAAAATTAAGAGAGCTGGGCGATGGGCGGAGCCATCCCGGACATGTATTTCACATCACATCATCGAGATATCAGCCAGAACTACGGGGTTTACTTACGCAAAATATGAAATTCGTGCACGCAGCAAAACATTTTTTTTTCGAGAAAACGCAAAGGTCCTTTGCGTTTCGAGAAAACGCAGCAAAACATTTGGGAGTTGGAACCAGCACAAACAAACACACAGACACCAGAAAGGTTTCATGATTAAGTCAACCTAATATAGTTGCAACATTCCCTTGCCATGGCAAGTGCTGGACCAAATCACTAGACCACACAAGTACTCCAGCGTTCATAGACACTGCCAATAAACCGACACATCTCACTGACATCAGTTTCTCCTTGAATAGGCAATGGACAAGACATTAGGAAATCTGAAGTTCCAATGCATCCGCAGGCCATGCCATACGATGCGTCTAGAAGGTGGTTCCGTTCCATCCGAAGTCCGAGCGCTGCATACCATAAGAAGGGATTTAAAATTCATATAATCACCATCTACGGAAAGGAAGCGACTGCGGACGCTAGCACTCTGACAACCGTAAATTCAGACAACAGATGGACATTTACATGAGCTACTCTTGATGCAAAGCGTGCAAACATTGAGCATGTTCTTGTGCACGGTGGGCCTAACAAACAGCAGAATTGCGATGAGAAGTTGAACATGACGATGTCTAATGAAGACCCATGAATGAATGAGCAGATCAGTCAACACGAGAAATAGTGTCTGCTTGCTTGCCTTTGAGTCGTGGAACTTGAGGTAGAAGCGGGACTTGGGGATGGACAGCTTCGACTCCAGGATCGATGCAATGCCGGCACTCAGCTTCTTGTTGACATCAGGGTTCAGCCCTCCGATGGAAACCAGCTCACCATAGGCTGCAGGCTCCTGGGTACCGCCGAACGCCAAGGGCACTGAACCCTTGAGAACAACCATCACATACTGTGGGATGATGGCGAGCACTCAAGTTAGTATCTGAATGATAAAGCTAATGAGGAATAATTTCTGTATACCTAACTACTTGATCAGCTCGAAACCAGAAACTGCTATCGTCTAATTTTCAGTAGTGTCTTGACATGCGCAGTAATATCAGATCTCTAAATCTACAGAGCAATGACACAGCTAAGAACTTCGTTACAATTGGTTTAGGCATACAAAATTATAACCAGACAAGTAATTTTCATCTTAAATACTCCAGCATATTACAACAGAACAACTGAGAAACATGAAGCCATTTAGAACAATTAAAAACAGAGTATGCCTGATTGCGACAAAAGCAGCAATTGGTGCCAATTTTCACTCTATTAAAGTACTGCTGCACTTACAGACAACTAACTTAATTACAATTAGCTCTACAAAATAGTACTCCACTATATTTAGAACAGAAAAACTGAGAAACATAAAGCCATTTAGAACACTTTAAACTAAAGTGTGTCTGATTGCAACAAAAGCAACTACCGGAGCCAATATTACATTGTGAGCACGTAGGATGTGGAGATATACACGAGACATTTTACTTAGATTTTAAAAACATTTAATATGTTTAAAATGCATTTCAAATAAAGGGAGCATCTGCACCGGGAGCCTAAACACCGTGTCCAATACCCTATTAAAACTACATATTGTACTGTTAGTCTGCTACACTTACAAACAGCTAACTTAAGCACAATCAGGTCTCTAAAATAGTACTCCACTATATTTACAACAGGATAGCTGAGAAATATGGAAGTGATCTCTTGCTATTCAGTAAAACTGTAAGCAAATGAAGTTCTTAACTTGCATGTGTGACATCTGTGACACCTGGAAGCATCTAGAGTAAAACATGTGATGCCCATATTTCCAAAAAAGAGATATGGTACTGCGATTTTTTATAAGAAATGGGGTCCTAAATTAGCAATTATGAGGTACTGTACACACAAAAACAGCTATATCTTGTATATATGTCTACACTGGAAAAATAAGCACAGCAAGTCAACATGTATATCCAGAAATATTACAGATATTGCTTGCAAAGCCAAAATCTCAAAAAAATATCAAACTGCATAAAGAAACATGTTCACTCTAGCTTTGCTATAGACAATAGACATAACCTCCTAATCAACTCATATGGGACAAGCAAACTGGAACGTATGAATGCTTCAAAATTCCTTTTTGAGAAACACACACATACACCTCCTGAGTTTCAAGACTTTATATGCTATGTTTATAAAAAAAATCTATAAATAATTCAAGATGTCGATCATGTTCGTTATCTAATCTGTTTTGCAGGAAACACAAGCGGTTCTGTTTCATCCCTTTGCGAAGTAAGTTTTTCATCCATTTTAAGTTTCAGTATATTCCTCTCACATCAAGTGGATCAAACAACCTTGAGTCTTACTATCATACTGGCACTAAGAGATGTGGAAAGGTAGCTGATTTGAGGAACATATCCAGAAACAGAAAACTAAATCAACGATTGGGAGAAATCAAGGCCTTGATTTCACTCTTCTAAAGGTTCCTGTCTAGTTCACGCACACACTACTCGCAGCTATCAAGTTTTCAGTTTCGTGTATGCTAATTTATTAATAACAAGAGCTACAAAGTTATTTGGTGAAGGAAGTGAACAAGATTCTGATGTTTCTATGCGTGGCTATATTCATAAAGAAACTAATGGCCATCAGAAATGTAGTCCTGAACTGGATATGACCGCAGATGGCGTTGAACCCCTTATAAACACGGGAATGTCAAATACTCTAACCTACAAATAAAATCCCCATACTGTCAATTTCAACAGTCGCAGGACAAAGATCTTCCTGGAACTGCCGCGGGGGCAAGGAAACGCGAACGATTCGCCGACAGGAAAGAAGGGGGAAGGGGGGACGAAACCCTAGCACAGATGCACCCCAAAACCTAACGGATTCAGCTGGAGTACAATCCAAGAAAAGGAACGGGCACTCCTAAATGTATCCCCAAGGAATTATGGACGCCGCTAGAAGAAAGAAGCTGCCTAGGCGAGATGCCAATTGAAAGGGGGGGGGGGGGGAGAGAGAGAGCATACGGCCTCCGGCTTGCCGATGATGGCGGCGACGGTGCTGGAGGCGTCGGCGAGGATGGCGGAGGTGTCCACGCCCTCCAGGTTCACGTTCGTCGACACGTTCAGGCACGGCATCTTCCTCGTCGCCTCCTCCTCGCTCTCTCTCTCTCTCTCTCTCTGCGCCGATGAGTTGCAACGGAGACCTCGCTATGAGTGATGAGGAAGAGAAAAACCCTGACCACTCGTCGACTCTATATGCGATTCTACGCAATCGATTTAATTAAATGCCTGATAAAATGGAATTTACAATAGTGCCCATCATTATGGATTTTATGATAGTGACATTATCTTCACGTTTTTCACGATTTTTGTGTGTGGCTGTAGAAACATTTTTTTGTGTGTGATTCAAGTAATATTTGTTGGCATCTAAAGAAGATAGATATATATTTTTGGCAGTACCTATGGCTTCAATCGGCTTAGAAATAGTTATTTCTCGGTCGGTGTTTTCTCTTATCTTTTGCACTTGCACTGAAGTTTGAACACTGGGGTTCTCGGTCGTGACTTAGAAGTAGTTACTACAAAGTACAAATTACGATCAGACTGGGATAAGCATTTCCACATGAGAAAACTATGACTCTGGCTAAGAGCATCCCCACTCGTCTCCCCGACGAGGCTCCCGAGCGACGTTTTTTCTATCCGGACGGTGAAATTCAGCCCAGTCGCGCCCCCGGTTCCTTGTTTTCCTTCGGATTTGGCCCTTCATCCATCCGGCGAGTCCACGCCAACCCCGGTGCCCCGGGGATCTATCAGGGAGTCCGGACGAGTGAAAAGCGGGGAAGGGCCCGCTCTGTCGGTGACTGGACACACGAACCCCACCGCCACCTCGCTCAAAATCTCCCCCACCCCTCGTATCTCTCTCGCCGCTGTCACCACCCCGCCGGCTTGTTGCCCAGATTCCGCCGCCCCTCCTCCCCAACCTGCCTATATTCCGCCGTCTTTCGACGACGGCCTATCTGGCTGCTCCTCCGCCGGCCTGTTTTTCGATGACGGCCTACTCCTCGTCGTTTGCGGCTCGGGTTGCCTCGACCACGCCCGCCAGGTGTTCGTCCATTTGCCTCGCCGGTCATGGACTCGAACGAAGAGGAGGAGCAGATGTTCGTCGAGCTTATGCGAGAAGAGATGGCAGCCGCTTCCCAATACGAGGAGCACATGTTGATCCTCGGTTGCTTATCAAGCATGTACGCCGGGGTGGCAACTAGTCGACATGGTGGGTCGGCACCAGGTCGCCGGAAGTGCAAGCCGAGACAGCGAATGGAGGGCTACTGCATGTTGTACGCCGACTACTTCGCCGACAATCCATTGCACAGTGAGACTGTTTTCGAGCGTCGCTTTCAAGATGAGCGTAAAGCTATTTCGCAAATTGTGTATGCCATTCGAGACTTTGACCCCTACTTCGGATGCGAGCGGATTGCACCGGCTTGGTTGGATTTTCGTCACCGCGTGAGTGCACAGTGGCTATGAGGATGCTGGCTTATGGAGCTCCCGGTGATGGTGCAGATGACTATCTTCGGATGGCGGAGTCCACCACCCTTGATTGTTTCTACCGGTTCTGCAGGGCCGTCATAGCAGTGTTCGGGGACTTTTACTTGAGATCACCCACTGTCGAAGACACTCAGAGGATCCTTGCAACAAATGAAAATAGGGGTTTTCCAGGGATGCTTGGAAGCATTGACTGCATGCATTCGAAATGGAAGAACTGTCCGTTTGCGTGGCAGCGAATGTACAAGGGTCACAAAAACGGCTTTACTGTGATACTTGAAGCAGTGGCTACCCATGATCTCTGGATTTGGCACTCTTTCTTTGGTATGCCTGGATCCAACAATGACATCAACGTCCTAAACTGCTCCCCCATCTTTTCCAAGCTTGTTGAGGTCATGCTCCCCCGGTGAACTATGTGATCAATGGTCGGCACTACAACAAAGGATACTACCTTGCAGACAGTATCTATCCAAAGTGGGCAACATTTGTGAAGACTATCTCGAAACCAAGCACCCCCGAACTTTGCGAGTTTGTCAAGAAACAAGAATCTTGCCGAAAAGACGTCGAGCGTGCATTTGGTGTCCTCTAGCCGTCCGGTTCCCCGCTATGACTTGGTCCAAAGATCAGATGTGGGAGGTGATGAATTGTTGTGTGTGCTTACACAATTGAAAATGAGCGAAAACATCCGGTTCCTCTGGCTGAGCAAGCTGCACCATATGAGAGAGAGGGTCCTCTTGCACAGCCTAATCACCATGTGCCTCCATCATGGGCCGCCTTCATTGCTATGCGCCAGGAGATTCGAGACTCTACAATGCATCAGCAGCTGCAAGATGATCTGGTGGAGCACATACGGACGCTCCGAGGCAACACCAACGCTGACGCCAACTAGTCTGTCATAATTTGTTTCAAAAATTGTGAAATTGTGTGCTTCATTTGTTTCAAGCACTTGTTAAACATTGTACTGATTATCGCCGAATTTGTTTCAGCAATTTTCGGACTCTTGCTCGCCGAACTTGTTAAATTTTATGTCGAATTTGTTTGAAATATGTCAAATGGTCGAGGTTGGGGGTTTCCTGCCGGGGGACGGCTGGAACTTCGGCGCTCCCCATGCCAAATTTTCCTCCAATCTGGACGAAAATTTCGCCGGATTTGGGCGTAGGGAGCGCCAACGAGTGGGGATGCTCTAATAATTCCAAAACTCTGTACCCATTGGAATGTAGAAAATGAAATATAATAATAATAAAAAGATCCAGGAACAAAAAAAATAGTAACAGCACTTTCATTTCATAGCAGAAATTGCAATATTCCATGTGCATGTTGGCCGTAGCAAACTGTATATATTTCTTGTACAGATATTATACAGAACAGCTAAACCAACCTTTTGTAGCACTAACAAGTTACAACAGCTCTTATATAACCAAACAATAGGATGCTTCTACCGTTAGTCTACACGACAACTACATTGCACAGGATTCACAGCTTATCTGCCTTGGTGACAACAAGCCTAGCAAGAAAATAAATTTGCAACTTTCACTAGATCTATATATACATGTAATTGCTTTTTGACTGTACAAGAAAATCAATGGTTATTTTTCTGTCTCCATCTTCTTTCTTATCCATCTATCTAGGGTCACACTGTGTCATGTAACTCAGTATCTGAGAAGATCAAATTCCAGGGTCCACCTTTGCTCCCTAACCTGCAGCAGAAAATTAGTCGTCAAGGTTTATCCTGTTCCAACCTCTATGAGAAGGGCAATGGAAACCTCGATAATCTACACTACCTCCACAAACCCGCAACTGCCCGCAAACTCATGAAAAGAACGAGACCAGCCCAGACGCCCCCGAGGCCGAACTCAGGAGCAACCACAAGTAGGAATGCAGATGAGACTGCTCCTGCGAAGAACTGAGCAATACAGATGCCAAAAACTTGTCAGCATGTTAGCATTGAGGTACATTAATTAATGATGGCAAGATGGAAATGGAGTGCAAACACATATCCGGACCATGGAGTACGCGGCATATGCGAAGTCCGATACACCGTAGTACAGCCCATCGACCACAAAAGCAATAGCATTTATTGGCTGAGAAATGGCGACAAACTGCAAGGTTTCATATCAGTGGAGTGAGTATCATGGTACCAAGCTTTTAGTGCTGACTTTGAATGTAGTCAGTAGTTCTTAATTTCTCATTACCCAGACTCCGGATTTGGCAATGTCCAAAACAGCTGGATCATCAGTGAACAGCAAGGAGAAAGACCCAAATCCAAAGTATAGGATCACAGCCAATGCCATACCACTCACACCTCCAATCTGCACAGCAGAATGCATGAACATACATCTTGCGCCTCACGGCAAGGAAGAAGAGAACATCAGTACCATTTACCTGCAGAACTCTGTATAGAACCATGCGGGCCTGCTTGTAATTCCTTTTCGTATATTCAGTTGCAAGTAGAGCCTGCATTGATTTACAGATGCTTTGACATTTGAATGCAACAGGATAGAAATCAAATGCCACGTTGTATAAATGTACAGACCTGTCCAGCAAGAGCTAGTGCATCATTGAGTAGAGAGATTGTTAACCATACTTGCAAGCATAACTGATGACCAGCCATTGGAACAGGTCCTTCCCTTGCAACAAGGGATGTTGACAGTGTCATGGTGAGGAGTACTGCGACAGTTCTACCAATCAGCAATCCACCTGCAGAGCAATTCAATTTAAACTGGATACTATATGTCCCCGCAGAAATATCGGATACCATATCGATGTGAAGTGGTGATCAGCAATTTGGATTATTTAAACGAAGAATTACTCGTGAAGTCTCATCACAGGATATCAAATGTCAAAACTAATACTTTTAAGTCTTTGGAAAATGGAATGAAGAATAGGAATATTCATGAACCTGATTTCAGATATCGGAGTACTCCCCCACCAATGATGTTTCCTGAGAAGAGTACTACTTTTCTATTCAACTTCCAGAGTAGGATGCAAGCTATCAAGTACCTGTTAACAGGGAAATATGCGCAGAGAATTAGAGACCATGGATGAACATAACTAAGAGGAGAAACTACAAGACATCAATGAGGAAAGTACATTAGATTCTCATGGTGGCTTTAACATACTCAGAGGTGACAGTTGCCAGGGCAGCACCTCTTACTCCTAGACCAAGCGGAAAAACAAGTATGGCATCAAGTATTGCATTTACTAGGTTACCTACACCTGCATGCATAACATACATGTCAAAAATGGCAAACACATGCAGGTGCAGGGAATGTGTTCCTGGAACTTGATTCTTACAGATACTCAGAACTGTAAAAGGCAAGAAACTGCCTGACATTTATTCCGTTTAGCCAATTGTTTACTAAATCTTACCAATAGCATACAAAGGAGTCTTTGTATCCATCAACCCACGAAATGCACCCTGTGCTGCAAGTGCTACTATGATAGGTGGAGCACCATATGCCCTAAAAGTAAGAAATTGCTCTGCTGGTATTCGCACTGGAGAATCCTGTTTAGGTAACAAAGAACAACTTGTATTCAAGAGTTATGTTGATATAAGAACAATACATAATTAAATAATTGGGTCTAAATGACTAAACTGAAGCAGAGTTTGCGTTTCAGTTGCTATTTACCCTATTCAGTTCATACTATAAAGTAATAACTCTGATTACAGTTCCTTTCACAGATGAGAAAACACAGGTAAAAACCAAATTCTGATCATACCAATGCTTACGCTTCCAGTATAATTGTTTGAGTTTTATCCTAAGTTGGTCCATTTTCTCAGCAACATAAAAGGCATTTAATTGAACATTACCAGTTAAATACGTACTCCTAACTAACTGTGCCAAAAAGCAGATACAATATGTTTAGGCGTGACAATAAGCTAGCCCTCCATACCATGGGTATACCGATAATGTCCATCAGTGTCCCAGATCCAAAAACAAGTGCCACGGTTTCCATCAACCCAATACCAGCAGCTAGAGCCAATGATGTTGTAACCGCTGGAAGAGACTTCCTTTGTCCAGCCAACTTATCTGAAAATCTTCGAAATTCATCTTTTAAGTGAGAACTAAACACTAATTAGTGTAACACAAACATGGAGGCCATTTCATAAATCTTTAAGGTTTTGATTAGCTTACTTTTCCCTGGTCCTCCATAATCAACATCGATTGCCTGCTGCTCAGCAACAAAGGATGTTGTCACATTAAGAAGTGGAACATTAAACAACTTCGACACCAAATTAAAGACCGAAATCGATACACCAACAGCAGCAAGTTCAGCTGAGCCTGATGATAGAGTACAATTTAATTAAGAGATAAACAACGGTTGCAGTTCAAAATTTAAATAAATAAAAATAAGAATTTTGTGAATGCTCTTCTACAAAATTTGGACCTGAAGTTTGTAGCATACACTTATATCCACTGATACCGTACCATGAAAATTCTATAACCGCCCACCACTGAAATTCTCTGCACTCTCCTACACCTATGTAACCATTTGTTCTCTTATGTGACCAACTAACTTTCTTCCGCTCTCACTTGGTAACAGAAAGTCATCAACAGTCCATGCACCTTAATCAAACCCATCATATCTCACATCTTTCAACTTTCCTTACTGACATCCAAGATTGCTAGTAGGCAAGGTGTTTTACTCACTCTCAATTGCTAATCAAAGAGGAATTCCAAAAGGTGGCAATTTGTTAAGGCCATCGCAGGCCTATTAACGCGGCCATTGTAGGTGGCCGTGAAGAAGTTGCGCCTGCGCTCTCACTCAATGCCCATCTCACCTGACGTTCATGTTTTTGCTGCACTCGCTGTGACATTGAAGCTCATCATCTCACTATTGAGTTTTTGTTTCTAATCTTCGTTCATTGGTTATGCCAATATGTTTGGTAAAAAGAATCATTTGGTGCTTCCGAATCATTTGTATAGAGTACCAATATACCAACACTACTATTATCTACTGAACTATTTTTCATTTCAGCCCAGACACCGTCAATATGACCTGACCATCAGTACAAGTCTGCACACATGATTAAGTATCGCAGCAGAGTGGGTAATCTTGCATGGTTGGTCACCCCACCCCTCCTGACATCATTTGTAATTAGTATGTTCTCTACTTTATTTGTTACTGTATTTAGCCAAAGCTACTGCCATTTGCCAAAAAGAATGGTTGCTGGCTCACAGCCATACAACGTTGTGAATGATGTTACTTTTGTTAGCATATCTTGGTTGTGAATGTTGTTACTTATTGTCAGCCCAGACACCATCTTAACATGGGTCAGGCATGTAATCCAGGATCCAGAGACACCCAGAGTGAGCAAGACTTTGTTTAGATAATGGAAGAGATGAATCCTCCGGCCTCTGCATCGTGAGAAAGAAGCTTTGTTACCTAGATGTCCGACGAAGGCGGTGTCGACGAGCGCGGCGATGGGGTCGGCGGCGAGCGCGAGCACAGCGGGCGCGGCGATGCTCAGGATGCCCATCCCAACCCCATCTAGCCTGAGCCACCCTAGCACCCCGCGCCCCGAAACTACATCCTCCTCCCTCTCAGCCTCTGACTCCCGAGAAACGTCCTCGCCGTCGTCGACCACGCCATCGACTGTCGGCTTCCCGCGGCACCGTGAAGTGCGCCAGCGACGAGCGGCAGCAGTACGGCGGCGACGGAGGCGGCAGGAAGGCATGGTGGAGACATGTTCCGGACTCGGGTAAGGGGCCAGGGTAAGCACGGCGGCGGCGCCGGCGACGGCCCTCATCGGCGCCGCGAGCCGAGCGTGTGGGTGGAAGCCGTGGCACGTGAGGAGCGGTTTCAGTGGACGAGAAATGCCGTTTTTGTTGGGCCTTGGGCTTGGGCCGTAACAACCCACTTGATCTTCGACCTTGGCTCGGCCGGTCAGCTTGTGCCACGACCACGATCTGCTGCCGCCGCCGCCGCCTCCTCCTCTCTCCGGCGACCGCTGCTTCTGACACCTTGCAGGTAACGGTTCTCTCTCTCTCCCTCAATTTCCGTATAATTTACCCGCAAAAAGATCCGGGTAATTGATTGGGCTTTTTGGATGGAGCAGCTTGTAGCCTGCGGCGCGGCATGAGGTTCGCGGGGTGGTACCTGAAGATCGCCGCCGGCGGCGCGGCCATAGGCGCCTGCATGGAGCTGTTCATGATCCACACCGGCTTCTGTGCGTCCCTCCCTCCTCCATTCACCATCCAGCCCCTTTGTAATTAGCTGGTTGAAATCGTTAGCGCAGATGTACTGTAGACAGTTTCATCTTTACACATGTTAACTGCTGGTTAGTTTTTACTGTGAAATCCGTTGAGCCTTTGGAAATCATTTGCCAAATTGCCAAGGTCCCCAAATTCTCTCGAGTAATTGAACTGGATTAGTTCAGGACTTCTTCCATCAGTAACAGCATAAACTTCTTTTTTTAGGTCCCCATTGAAATTTACATTGTACCGTGCCATTAATTTTGTCAAGTTCCTTTGGTTTCTTTCGTACATAACAATGGCAATGATGCTTTCTGCTTACTACAGATGAGCAGGTAACGATGCTGGAGTCGGAAAAAAGAGCTTGGGAAAGCAGTCCAGAAGCACAAGCTATGAGAGAAGCCTTGAATCCATGGCACAAGCGTGATGAAAAGGGTGATGAAAAAGAGAAATGATAGGCACAAGCTATCATCGGTCCTCCTTTCAAGTAATTGCACTCCCATCCTTCAGCTGTATCGTAGTCCCTTGAACGAGGCAATATGGCATGCAGCATTTTTTGCAGTTGTCGAAACATGTACCATGTATCTCTGGGATTGCTGGATGGCAGCTTCCAGTAATTTTCTAAAAGAGTATGCCCATATTGGATCCATGTGTCTTCTTCCCTACGATGATTCTTTTTCTTTTTTGACACATATGCCATATGCATCCATTTTGGGTGTCAGTCAAGTTCCATAACTGCTATCTTTAGCAATATAACAAATAATTTTAAATTCAGAGAGGTCAAACCTATCTGTCTTTCGATTCTTGAGCCATGGATTGCTGCTACTGAAGTATGAAACCTTTTAAAGATATTCTCGGGTTGCCCAGCTCCCTAACTCATTCAGATTCTAGAAGTTTATTTCTCATTTTGTATTGTTAAGATTTTATTTATCTAGTTTGCTGTGTCATGAGGTAAAAATGTAAAATACTAAAAGAAGGTACTTATTTATTTTCTTATTTAGGGCACAAGCCTAACATTTTAGTTATATCTGATTTTAGAACTCCGCCAAACCTAAAGCAGTAAACATAGAGAAATAGATGATTTTATGTGAGGTCAGAAACAAGCAATCAGTATTCAGTAGTAAGGTAGTGTAACCTCCTCGGGCCTTCAAGTTAACATCCCACCTGATCCAGTATGTAGTAAGTATGAGAGAAGCCTTGTATCCATGGCACAAGCGTGATGAAAAAGAGAAACAGAGAAACGATAGGAGCAAGCTAGAAGCTACCATTGGTCCTCCTTCCAAGTAATTGCACTCCCATCCTTCGCTTGTAGTGTAGTCAATTGAACGAGGTAATATCGAATATGACATTTTTGCAGTTGTCGAAACATGTACCATGCCCCTCTGAGATTGCTGTATGGCAGCTTCTAGCAATGTTCTAAAAGAGTATGCCCATATTGGATCAGTATGTATTCTTCCTTATAAGGATCCGTTTTTTCTGTTTCGGCGCACGTGCATCCATTTTGGATGTCAGTTAAATTCCGTACCTTCTATCTTTTATCAATATAACAAAGAATTATACACTTGGAGAGGTCAAACCGATCTTCCGTTATTTGAGCGATTACTGTCTGTTCTGGGGGCTGTTGCTACTGAAGTATGAAATTTTGCGACTGAAGATATTCTTGGGTTTCCTAGCTGTCCATTCATTCAGATTCTAGAAGTTTTATCACTTTGTACTGTTTTTTTTTGTCTTGTTTGCCGTGTCACGTAGGTAAAAACTAAAAGAAGCTACTTACATATGTCTAATTTAGGCACAGGTCTAACATTTTAGACGGATCCAATTTCAGAACTCTGCCATTCTTAAAGTATTAAGCATGGAGAAATAGATGAGTTCATGTGAGGCCAGAAACAGTCAGTTGTAAGTTAATGCAACTTTCTTGGGCCTTCAAGTTAACATCAGTGCCCTGTAAACAGAACAATGGTTTTACTTTTTACGTGGGGCTGCTAATCTGATAATTTGCTGCCCACTTTGTTGAATCTCGTAATGTAGTAATTACATGTGTTGCATCTAACCCAGTCCACCTAGAACTGAACCAAAACTTGTACAACCTAACCATGATTTCAGACCAGAGAGGAACAGATCAAGGAGTTCCTTTTCAACTCGAAACTTGGCTATGGTGCTTACATCTAGACTGGTCATCAGCAGTAGCATAAGCAAGTCTTGTTCTCAAGAATAGGGCTATGCTTGATGCCAAGCCCAGCAATGTGATGCAACCCCACACAAAGAACGTGTTCGAGTAGCACTTTGCGCCCATGCACATTATCATGGTGTCAACTGTCCCAGTGAGGTTGTCCAGTACTGTATTACTTGTGCCATTTGCATCATATACCAAGGCCGCAATCTGGCCATAGAGGAGTGAGCCAAGAGGGATATTGGTGATGAGGATGTTGTGGTTCACGCCAATGCTTTTTGGTCCAAAGAGTTCGGATGTCACTGACACTGCCGCAGCGAAGATGAAACCCGAGCTCATGCCAATTAACGCCGTTCCTGCTATCAGTGTGTTTTCATCGTGCAATTTCCACATTAAGAAAAAAGCAACTGGCATGGGCACCAACGCAGCTGCAAGCCACCCTGTCCGAGCAAATGACACCTTCCTGCATTGCATAAATAGTATAGTTTAGCTAGGATGCCAGTTGATGAGAGTTGAGGTATTTGTATCACTGTAAATGTGTAAAGAGTGTAAGACAGACATACCCTTGAAGGAAGTCGGGGAGTGCAGAGAGGAGGCGACCAAAGAAGGAGCAGGAGGAGTAAATGGCGAGAAGCATGGTCAGCCGCGGCTGTAGGTTTAATGACTGTGCAATCTGCCCCAAGTTGTTGCTGTACACTAGCCCAACAGTGGCACCACAGAAGTAGGCTATGTAGTAGAGCCAGAAATCCACATGCCGAATGAGCTTCTTTGCACTATGCTCCTCACCAAGAACCAGCACACGGCCCTTCTCCAGTATCGTCCCGCAGCAACAACCCTCGAACTGCCACTCCACTGATTTCTGCGTCATGCTGCTGTCTATCTCCTTCTGGTGATCAATGTCGAGCAGTAGTGGCTTTTGCGGGTCGTCATTGCTGAGTGGCAATGCAGGGTCAGGACCATGTGTGGCCACAGTAGAGCAGCTGGAGGCTGCAGGCATGATGATTGGAAGGGCGAGGAGGGCCAAGGCGCCCATGAGGACGACCCGTGCAGCGGAACTGGTTGTGGTGACAGATCCGAAGATGACTAAATATATGCCGGTGACGAATGCTATGATGTAGAAACCGAGGAAGACACGCCTATCATGCTTTGACGTGGTGCGGACGCTGTTGCGATCATGCGGGTGGCAGAGGAGGATGGCTGGGAGCGCAACAATGGAGACGACTAGGGGAAGGATGGCATTGAGGAGGAGGTAGACAGACGGGGAGTAAGGGGAGAAGGTGTTGGCGAAGAGGGTGTAGAAGGCAGCGCTGAGCCCGTTGAAGCTTATGGAGAGTGAGAGCGCCAGTGGGCGGTTGCTCGCTGAGAAGCTGCGTATGCAGATCACAAAGCAGACCGTGTTGAACCAGCAGATGCTGCATCCTGCTACCAGGCAGACCAAGAACACCTGCGATGGATGCAACATAAATCAGAATTACTCGATCATTTGATTAAATTCAGTCCAACAATTTATCATCGGTACATCCCTCTAGGTGCTTTGCTTATTTACTGGGAATATTATACTCCCTCCTACCCATAATAAGTTTCAATGGTTTAGTACAACTCCACCGACACTTATTATGGATTGGAGGGAGTATGTAACATGCATTGCATCTGTGCAACAGACTGACTTGTGGTGATTTATATTGTGTCTGGAAGTGGACAGCTGAGAATATATAATTTTTTGCAAGAACTTAACTGTGCAGCAATGACTTGTGAATTAAAGCAATCAAGTCGCCCAGGTAAACTCTTTTTTTTTACGGAACCTCGTCAAAGGGCGGGGAGCTCCCGTATTGCATTATAAGAAGAGGGAAAATGGTCCAGTTAATATCTCAGGTAAACTCTCAGAGAGAGTATGATGCCTCTGGCACTCGGTTGCATAGTAGCAGGGAAATAATTCCAAGTTGTTATCAATTCGTGATGCTAATGCTCTGTGTTTCATATGTTAATTCTCCTTGCTGGATCTGGTAAATGGGAGCAGGTGCGAAAGCAGCAGCAGGTACAGATGATGCTGTTTTGTGGGTGCAACGCAGCAAGCGTGTGTGATCCTGCGGTGATCTCCAGGTAACGATCTGGGCGGTGTGGTTGCGATGTTTTGCAGCTTCGGGTCCTTTTCTTTACAGATATTGCCTTTTTGTTGTTGCTTTCTGGGAATCTGGATCATACGCCTGTTTAGTGCCGTGGGTGGACGAACCATTCTGTGATCAATTATTTTGAAGCATTAACATCACGGGACTGTCTTGAGATGTATACCGTGTGATGCCTGCAGTATGCATGTATTTGATTTAATTTAGGTGAGATTATGGTGTAGTCTACACCGTGTAGAAGAAGGGCAGGTGGCTCATGTCACATGCTGGTAGGTAGGAAGAGAGGAGAAGGCATGAAACTATGTTGCGACAGAAAGTGGAACAGAAGGAGCATGACTGTCATGCTCACAGCATGGGTGATACATATTGTTTCTATCCGGCCGTTAGAAAAGTGAGGAGACTTTTCTTTTCTTTTCCTTTTGACTTGCCCTTTCTCCATCCTTTGGGAAGGAAGAGGAATAGGAAAGTAAAATAAACTTAAAAGAATATCAAGCTAGTATCATCTGGTTGTTCAGGCATGCATGATGCATGCTGCACTTATGCTGGATGGTGTTGTTCTGAGGGTGCAACGCAGCAGGCGTGTGTGATCTTCAGGTATCGTTCTGGGATTTCCAGGTGCCATGTTTATGCGGTGACTGGCAGGTCGGCAGGTCATTCTCTTTGCGGATATAGCTTTGTTTTTTATTGCCTTCAGGAATCTGGATGCTATACCTGAGTAGTGCGTAGTGCGGTGCGAAGCAGGTGGACGAATCATTCCGTGATCAATTATTTTGAAGCATTAATATCAGGGCACTCTCAAGATGTATACGGTGTGATGCCACTGCAGTACAACTGTACAATGTACTGTATTTAATTTAATTTAGGTGAGATTAACGGTGTAGAAGAATGGCAGGTGGCTAATGTGCACACCAGAGAGCAAGGTGTGCTGGCAGGTAGGATGTGAAGAGAATGCATGGAATTGTAAGCTGCAAAATGAAGTGGAACAGAAGGAGTATGACTAACATGCTCGATCAGCATGGGTTATGATATATATTGTTCTATCCGGCAAGTAGAAAAGTGAGGAGGAATTCATGCTTTTGTTTCCTTTTTGACTCCCCTTTTCTCCATCCATGTGAAAGGAAGAGGAATAGGAAAAAATATAGAAGTAAAAGAAGAGCAAGCTGATAGCATAGCTTCTGGCATGTTGCACTTGTGCTGGATGGTGAAGGCCAACTAGTTTCTTGTTTTTTTCTTTTATCTAGATGAGCTCTAGTTAGCACTCCAGAGGGTTAGTTCGGTACCCACGAAATTCAGCACAAGTGTCTGAATGACAGTGAAGTGGTAATAATCAAATTACCGACCACACAATCCCATGGCACAGGTTGCTGGTAAGGTAAGACGAACAACTGGAGTAAGCAAAGACTGGGTAGCTTGGGAAACGATTTGACGCTGGAAAGCAACACTTGGATGGGGAAATAAATTTAGCAGGAACAGGCTAGCAGCTCCTGAAAATAAACCTGAGGCCCCAGGCGATGGTCGACGGCAGCCACTCCCTTGAGCTCCAGCCTTTTCCTCCACATTCTTCCAACCTTCTAGTCACGTGCGTGTGGCCGTGCTTAGCTAGCTAACCGCTTCGAGCAACCGTCCCTTGCCTGCTACCAAGCAATCCATCGGTCGATGAGTCGATGTGTCTCGTCGCATCGTGCGATAGAAATATCACGGTCGCCGTCGTCCGTAGACGACGATGCACTGGTAGCTACTGCAGTCCCGTCGATCGGTTCTGGAACGGGCGATAGCTAAGTGTAATTAACGACGATGACGGAAGAACACTTCGCGACAGCGATGCGGGTGGCGCTCCAGCATCCAGGACGGATTCCAAAATCAAGCAGATAGCTAGCTAAGCTAAGCTATCGTGACCATACGTATGCATGACAAATCAGTGAAGAAAATATTGAAGAACACGTACTATGTGTAACTAATTAATGGACGGAAGATGGCCGGAGATTAGAAGAGGAGTACGTACGGCTGGGTAGGGGATGCCGGCGGCGAGCGTGGAGGAAGGGGGCAGGAGGATGCAGTACTGGAGCGCGTAGGAGGCGAGGCCGAGCGCGGCGGAGAGGAGGAGCACGGCCGGGAGGGGCATGTACATGAGGGCCAGCCCGGACGACCAGCCGAAGGCCTTGCCCAGGTCGGAGGCGGTGGCGAGGTAGTTGAGCGACTGCTGGGAGACCCCCATGGACGCCTTGAGCGCCGACGAGTAGGCCGAGAAGTCGAAGTTGGTCCCCGTCAGCGCCTGCACCCACACCGTCGCCACCAGCACCGCCCACCGCCGCCACTCCCCGTCCACGCCATGGACGTTGTTGCTACGACGACCGCCGCCGAAGCTGCCGGTGTCCATTGATGGATTTCTTCCCCGGCCGCCTCCCCCCTCGCCGGCGCCCGCCCACGGAGAGGACAGGACAGGAGGATATGCGTAGCTTCTTCCTCCTTCCTTCCTTATTTTTCCCTCCTCCTCTCTGTCCGAATTCCCCTCTGTCTATATATACCTGCGCAGGACGACGACTATTGTCCCTCGATGGTCTGGCTGCTATCTTAATCAACGGTCAGATGATCCATCGCTCCGAAAAGTGACAATTTTGCCTCTCCAGCTCTCCCTTTTGTTTCGTCTGTGTGCGTATGTGTACGTAAGCATGTGCAATTGTACGTGAATCAGTGCTCTCTGGTCCGGCTGCTAGCTCATGGACGACAATGGGACAAATCACTGATTAAGAGTTTCGTTGGCTTAATGGTATCTAGTGCTCCTGACCATGCATATATAGACGACCGAGCCAGAAGAAATGCAGGGGCGGCGCGTATACTATGTGTAAATTAACCGGCGGCCGCCACCACCGATACGGCGGCTCTCCTCCGTCGATTTGGACCCATCTCGGTGCATGTGGCTCCATCTCAGCTCTCGCTGGCCGCTGATCGTCGTATGTAATTTGCTGGTCCTGGATGATTGAAACCCTGCGGCTGCGCCGCTGCGGTGTGTATTAGACTCCAGTAGACAAACTCATAATATAATTAATCAAGCGCGACATTTCGACTGCCTTACATACTACCTGTTGTACTTCCTTCATCCTAAAATG
The DNA here is from genome assembly GCF_022539505.1 of Lolium rigidum. Classification (NCBI taxonomy): domain Eukaryota; kingdom Viridiplantae; phylum Streptophyta; class Magnoliopsida; order Poales; family Poaceae; genus Lolium; species Lolium rigidum. The sequence goes on from NC_061512.1 coordinate 134,282,343, forward strand.
TAACCTGTTAAACTTCGTCCGTCCTAAAATGTAAGACGTCTAAGAATTAGTTAAAAGTTAAATCTTACTATCTTTGAATATTTAGAAAAAATATCTATATCTATAATATTGAATAGGAACATTAAGAAAATATAATCTATGGTGAATCTATTGATATTAATTTAGTATTGTAATTCTTCATATTTTTGTGTCTAAATTTGGACAATCCCAGAAAACGTTGATTTTAATAAATTTTTAGACGCCTTATATTATAGGATGGAGGAGTAGTACTAAATCATGCATGCGACGAGTGTGAATCGTATGTGTACACCGGCGATGGCGCCACCCCGTGACTCTCCTCCTTCGATCTGGACTCATCTCTCGTCATGCACGCCCGTCCATGTGCACGGCCGTGGATGGTTGATATATAGCATACGATGTACCATCCCATGATTAAAACGGGATTACCCATGATTTTAACGGGATAAGTCCAGTATCATGGAAGGGGTTTTGATTTTACATGAAACTTTGAATTCTCTTCATTGTGAAAAAACATTGGGTATTATGTTTAAAGTTGACTTTGAAAAGGTATACAATAAGATCAAATGGCCTTTTGTTTATCAGATGCTGAAACTAAAAGGATTTCCAGACAAGTTCTACGATTTAATTATGAAAACTATGGTAGGGGGAATGTTGAGATCAGAGTAAATACCTGCATTGGACCTTATTTCCCTACTTACCAAGGTTTAGGACAAGGTGATCCCCTATCACCCTTGTTATTTGACTTGGCTGCTGATGGATTAGCTGTGATAATGGAAAGGGTAAAAAAATGTTGGTTTAATTAAAGGATTGGTGTCTAACATGGTGGAGGATGGTTTAGTGCTGCTCACGTATGCAGACGACATTGTTTTTTCATTGAGGATGAATCCAAAGTGCTCAAATTTTGAAATTTCCGCTATGTATTTTTGAACAGATGTCTGATCTTAAGATCAATTATGATAAGAGTGAACTATATTGTTTTGGGGATACAATTACCAAGAAGGAACAATATAGTTTGATCTTCTCCTGTGCTTATGATTTCCTACCAATGAAGTATCTAGTAATTCGAGTGGACCAAACACGTTTGTTGAACAAATCTTGGGGTAAAGCTGAGGAATCTATGGAAGGTAAGTTTACCTGCTGGCAACAAAAACTGATGCATATGGGGAGGGGGGGGGGGGGGGGACTGATCCTAATTCAATGTAGTCTAAATAATACTCCCTTATACATGATGTACTTTTATCCTTTTCCTAAGGGGGTAAAGATAAAATTTATTTCTTTGGTGCTCATCTACTTTAGCCTGAGGATCAAGGATTCAAAAAGTATCATCTAGTTAATTGGGCTACTGTTTGTTCGCCAATTGAGTTTGGGGCTTAGGTTTTAAAGTTTTGGGTTGCATGAGTATAGCTCTTCTATGTAAATGGATCTGGAAACTTTTAGTTCGTTTCCTTTTCTATTCCTTTTTGCACTCAAGTGCTCAAGAATGGCAGAAGGACACGTTTCTGGGAAGATCACTGGATTGATGATGAGCCCTTTTGCGATTAAATATAGAAATCGTTATGATATTTGTGAAAATAAAGGGATAACTGTTAATGAGGCCCTTTCGGAGAGATGGAGTAAATTTTAATTTCCGAAGAACTCTGACAGACAATGTGCTGCAGATGTGGGAATCATTCATTGCAAAGTGTGTGTTGTAGCTCTCTCTAATGAGAATGGTACAATTAAATGGAAACTGGACCCTCAAGGGTTCTCGGTTCAATCTGTCTATAGAGCTCTAAAATGGAGATCCTTTGGATTTCCTTTTAAGTTTCTGTGGAAAGTTAAGGTGCCAGCTAAAGTGAATGTTTTCCTTTGGCTGGTAGTCAAGAAGAGTATTTTGACAAAAGATATTTTGCATCGCAGAGGCTGGAAAGGTGATTGGTTATGTTAGTTCTGCGGTGAGAACGGAACTATTTCCCAACTATTCTTTTCATGTCCTTTGGTGCGGTATATATCGAATGTCGCCTGCTATGCTTTTGGGTTTAAAAATAGGCCGACTTCAATTCAACATTTGTTTGGCAGTTGGCTGTGAAAATTTAGAAAGAAAGATAAACATGTGGCGTTGGTGGGTATTGCGGCAGTTCTATGGGGTTTATGGAAGACGCGAAATAATGTGTGCTTCCGATCTGTCAGACCTAACGACCCCATTGTTGTTACTAATCTAATCGGGCAAATGATCTCTTCTTGGGCAATTCTTCAGGTCAAGGAGGAAACCAGAATTGATATAAATTTGGGAGTGAATTTGTTTGTGTAATTGTCAAGTGAAGCTTTCCAAGCGGCTAGAGGTTGGAGACCAATCACCCAGAGGCTGACAGGCTGAAGGACGTTCTTAAGCTTGCTCGAGCTGAAGTGGAAGCAGAAATGTTCTGATAGCATGTCCTCACCAAATTTTTCATGTAGATGTTTGGTCTATAATATGTCCTCTAGTTCTCCCTGGTAGCTCTCCTGTTGGATAATCTCTTCTAGCGCTGAGCACGTCCATCTCGGACTAGTATGGAATAAGTCTGAAAATCTATACTTCCTCTTTTTTTCTACCTTTAAGCTGTAGACACTTTGGCTTCTTTAATGTAAATCGAGGGAAAACCCCCTTTGCTCAAAAAAAAAAAAAAAAAACGATGTACTATCGTTTTCATGCTTTAACTTTAGCCACTAATTTAGCCAATAATGTATGTGGCACTTGTTATAAATACTGTACCATTAGAAAGTTTATTTGGAAAATTAATTCGCTGATAGAGCTTTCGTAACATATCACTTGTATTTCGTTGATCAAAAACATATACCTTGAAAAGCGTGGCTCCTAAATGGTCACGCGCGCAGGGAGTACTAGATAGTGAGATGATTTTTTTTGGTACCAGATAGTAAGCCATTAAGCCAATAAAATCCCTTTAGTCTCTGATGTCAGATCTATAATACACGTCGTAAGATTTCAATCATCCAGGGCCAACAAGTCACACATGACGATCGATGGAGAGCCACAGGTGGCGGCGGCCTGTCGGTTTACGCATAGTAGACGCGCCATACCACCCTGCTTTCCGTTGGTTTTGGTCGTTTACGTGTGCATGATTAGTATATTGTTAGGTAGTTAACAAACGAAACCCATGATCAGTCATTTGTCCCATGTTTCATGAGACGGACCAGAGTATTATTGATTCACGGTTTCGCATGGTTACATCTGCACAGACAAATCACAGGACAGAGAGAGAAAATGTTCCTTTTTGGGGCCATCCATAGCTTACCATTTGATTAACATAGCAGCCTGGCTACGATCGAGTGACCATCCACGGAATATATTATCAGGAAACGCATGATAAAAGACTCAAATGTTACACCACACTACCACACCAAAGCCACAATAACAGCTTACAAGACACGAAAGAATTATATATACATATTTCGATGAAACTTTGTCGGTACACAAAATAGGAACTGATAAAACATTAACAAACATTTGTGTCATCTCATATGGACGAAAGTGAAATTCATATATTGCATGTAAATACCTAAAATATTACGCTTTTCAACCTCCTTATTTCAAAACATATTATCCATATTTAAAAGGTCAGATTATCCAGCTAGAAAAATGGAATATCATATATCGTCAAATAATAGCAGTATTTTTCATATACCATATCCTCTCAACCAGATGAGAATTCAGGTTGAGTGTGATGTCAAAAATTCTTACTATTTTCTGTATTTTCAAATTCATAAATGGTCAGGGTTTGAAATCTTCCTAACACACTTTCACTCTTAGTACCATTTAAGGAATTCATCCCTTTTTCTCTATTCTCACCTGTCATTTCGTCCTTCATCCCAATTTCAACCTTTTCTGATTGTGCAACACAATTGCAGATCAAAACTGAATTCTAGAGACCCGAATTCCCATAAAATTACTTTGGACTATTTTATCCCTTACACTCTTGGAGAATACCTAAACCCCACACAGAATCCCTAGATAGGCAAGTTGGATTGGTTCAGAGCAAGTTGGGACAACATCATCTCAGCCTTCTACGCGATATTGAAGAATTTATGATATGATACTTAGGCGGTCCCCGCCAAGCAGGGCCGCAAAACACACACATCTAGAGTTTATTGCCCCACTGTTACCCTTTGACATCATTTTGTTTTCACCTAGCTGCCGCTAGCCTGCTAGCCAACTCACGAGCAACTACATTTATTTCTCAAAACATGCCCTATACAATTTTGAAAAGTCAAGTAATGTTAACTTTGACCAAGCTTATATAATTTTTTTGTGACAACTTTTTTACTATGCAGATATAATATGGTAATCCACATTACATTGTGTATTTTATGATATTTGATTTGACATGGTAGATCTTAATAGTTATTTGTTTTCTAAAACTTAGTCAATCTTTAGACTTTTACCTAAATTGTACGCCTTAGTTTGAGATACGAGGTAGTAAAGATAAGAATGGTCAAACAATGGAGTACAACAACCATCCAAACCTATGGTATACGTAGGTTCTCCGGGTACATGCATGTTAGGTGTGAGCAGGTTCTTTGTGTGTTTCCGTTGGTTGGACGTGACCCACGCGAATGGAGGTTCCGGAGCGAAAGGGTTGGTTCAAATGCAATTATTTGTTTCTAATCCATAATAGTTATTACATAAACTTCAATCTTTCCGTAGAACAAACATAAATGAGACTAGAGGTGTTCTTAGATGATATACGTTCAGTTAAACCCTAGGACCCACGCACAACCATGTTCTTGAGTTTCAATCACCTCAATTATAATGCTCCCACCGTTCATTAGTATTTTTTTAAATATATTTTAAAGTAAACTGGATACACACCAAAATAGATAAAATCTATACACTGAAGTACGTCTGGATGCATGTATTTACAAAAAAAAAGGTAAAAAATCTTATACTATTAATAAACGGAGGGGGTACCACATGCTTTCAGATGTTTGCTTGATTATTTAGCATGTACTCACCCGTCTGATAATTCTTGTCTTGATTTTAGTTAAACCACGAAAAAACAATGAAATTGAGAAAGTACTGGTAACCAAACGAAATGCTTTAATCAGTATTTGTCAACACGATGACCCTTGTCTGAAGGACGTCACATGCATTGAAACAGAGAGTACTCGTTGATAATGCATACCTACATACGGCCAAACCAAAAGGAAATCAGGGGCGGCTTTGTGTAAATCCTGCGGCCTCCGGTGTCTGGTCATGGATGATTGCCAATGTATACATGATATATTACCGAATATGGTAATGTATATCGTTTTGTTATACCGCTAACTAATCAACAGAGAATGCCAAGAGATAGTAGCCTTGCATGAATGCGGGCAAATCTCTCATGCTCTCTCCCCCCTAGAAACGCATATGAGGTTTTCTCTCCCTTGTATTGCCCATGACCTCTTCCTTGTCTCAAGCCCCGCTGTATATGCTAACCGTGGGTCAACTAGCACCAAAGCTTCAAAGAACACACATTTTATTTATATTTATGTAAAAAATAATGATACTTAATATCTTTTACTATACTTTTACAAACATGTTTTTATCTTTGGGGCCGCAATTCAAGTGGGTAAAGTCCAAAGAAACTAGGGCACACAGAATATGCATGTGCACAGAAGAACCAACTATAGATTGGATATCTACGCGAAACGGTTTCTCGCTCTGAGAAAAGGGGATCGCACGAGGCGACCCAGGAGGCGAAAGAGGGCTCCCTTGCGTGCCGCCGGCGGCGCCGCCGGTTCCCTCTCTCTCCGTCGGCCGCCCCGGCGGGAGGGAGGGGGGGACCTCGGCTCTGTCTGTTTGGCGGGTGCGTGGTAGGGCCAGGGTTGTGGGAGACGCTGCCGAGGCCGTTGCGGTGGCATCGCGTCCAAATAAATTCCTCCGGGCTCCGTTCGCGGTCAGGCGAGGCCTCTGCCTTCGTCTAGGAGCCAGCGGGGTGGGGGATCCCCGGATCTCGTCAGGTCGCGGGCTATGGGGGCTGGAGGTCCATCGGCACCGGCCGGTTAGGTCCTCAGATGGGCGATGGTTGCATGGAGACGAAGACCCTTCTTCCTCCTTGTCGGTATGATTTGTTGCTGTTGTTTTTCTTCTTCCTCTACGCTGATGCTGGAGGGAGATCCTGGTATGCCCGGGCGGGTGGCCCGGCCACGGTGCTGGACCGGTTGGTTGACTCGAGTTCCCTTCATTCCGGAAGGGACATTTTTCGCGGTACTCAAAGCCAAATATGGCGACGGCTGCTGCAGGTATGTTGGATTGGTGTCCATGCCTTCTCGGCACTGGTGTCAAGGAAGGAGGAAACAGCATGGTGGCAATTGTACCATGGTCGAAGATGATGACCTGCTTGCGCTTGGTTGCAGTTTTTTCTGCCGCAGGGGTCTTCTCTCAAGTTTTTGGGATGATGACACAGGGCTCCGGAGATCCTCATGGGTTATGGTTGTCTTAAGGTGTTCTAGGTGTTCTTGGTTCTTTGTGTTTGTGTTTCTCAGTGCTTGTAAGGGTCAACAACTTTGTGTTTTTTCGTGATATGAATGCAGACAATTCTCAAAAAAAAACTATAGATTGAATGATTAGTAGAGGTGGTTAATTATACCTGTATTTTATGTTTTTTTCTCCTATCTGGTAGCTAGCCAAAAATTCGGCCACGAAAGGACAACACCGCAAGAAGATACAATAAAACTCCATGTATGATGTAATGCATGTGTTGTTTCTCAATGAGGTGGACTATGATAATAGTTGTAGATGATACAATACTTATAGACAGCGAGACACCAGTATTAACTTCATTAACAGAGAAAAATTACAAAAAAACACCACATATCAAGCAGTTGTTTCATAAAGCCACCACTATTCGATTTTTTTTCAAAAAACAACCACTCTACGGTTAACACGTTTGAAAGAACATCTCTCACAATATGTTTTGTGTGTTTGATGTCAATGTATGTCATACACTAATGTTCGATGAAGTGGTGCAGGGATTATATAGATACATGTATATGAGTGACTTGTGTGGAAAAATGAGTCAAAAGGAAGCTGAAAAAGATTCACCAGGACCAGAGGTGACGCGGCTCAGTACTTCCCTGGCATGGGGCCGGACTTTTGGCCGGACATTTGGCCGGTTTTTCTCCAGGGCCGGATTTTTTTTTTTGGGGGGGGGCGGATTATCCGGCCCCAACTTAGGACGGATTATCCGGCCCTCGAAAGTCACCAACGGCTGGATTTTGAGAGGGGGTATTTATACCCCCTTCTTCTACCTTCCTCCTTGCTCAATCATTGCACAAAATTCTGCCAAGCCTCACCACCATTAGAGCCACCTCAAGAACTCAAGATTTGCAAGATCTCCTCCCTCACCCAACCAAAGCTCTTGATCTTTGGAGATTCAAAGGAGAAGACACCGATCTACATCCTCACCGAAGCGATTTACATTTCACCCTCATATGCTTGAGGGCCCTCTTGCTAGTGTTCCTCTTTGGATCCCTAGTTGATTGTTGTTGATGTATTGTTGTTGATTGTTGTGTTGTTACAGATTTGGGAGCCTCCAATTTGGTTGTGGATGTGTGCCCCAAGAACCTTCTAAAGGCCCGGTTTCCGCCTCGAGGAAATCCCTAGTGGAAGTGGGCTAGGCCTTCGTGGCATTGCTCAAAGGAGATCTGAGTGAAGCCTTCGTGGCTGTTGGTTTGGCTTTCGTAGCAACCACACTCCTCCAAACGTAGACGTACCTTCTTGGAAAGGAAGGGAACTACGAGAATCATCTCCGTGTCTCCGCGTGCTCCACTCTCGATTACCTCTATCCTATTCTATCTCCTATATATTGCGTAGCTATATCTTGCTTAGTTGTTAATCTTGTCATATAGGTAAATTCACTTAGTTGCATATCTAGAGAATTTACATTTGTGTCAAGCCTAAATTGAAAAAGAACTAAAAATTGGTTAGCACCTATTCACCCCCCCTCTAGGTGCGGTATACGATCCTTTCAATTGGTATCAAAGACTCGACTCTTATTTCGGGCTTAACCGCCTAAGAGTATGCTGGAGGACGAGCCTGCGGATGGGGCCGCTAAGATGGTCTCCATGGATGATCTCAAGTCGTTGGAAACATCCTTGAGGTCCTCCATGGAAGCTCAAATGGAAAACATGAGAAAAATGATTTCCGAGCTTTTGACTCCGGTCCCTCCCATGGCTCCTGATGACGCACAAGTATAGGGGATCGCAACAGTCTTCGAGGGAAGTAAAACCCAAATTTATTGATTCGACACAAGGGGAGGTAAAGAATACTTATAAGCCTTAACAACTGAGTTGTCAATTCAGCTGCACTGGAAAAGCACTAGTAACAGGGGTGATGTGAAAGCAACGATAATATGAGAGCAGTAGTAACGAGTAACACGGCAGCGATAGCGGTAATATGAGAGCAATGGCACCGAGAAAATAGTTGATACTACTTCCAATGTCATGTAGGAACAAGTATATGATGATGAGAGATGGACCGGGGTTCCCAGCTATCTACACTAGTGGTAACTCTCCAATAACAAGTGTTGGGTGAACAAATTACAGTTGGGCAATTGATAGGATTGAAATATCATTAAGACAGAACATCAAGATTATTAATCATGTAGGCATGTTTTCCATATATAGTCATACGTGCTCGCAATGAAAAACTTGCATAACATCTTTTGTCCTACCAGCCGGTGGCAGCCGGGACTTTAGGGAATCTACTGGAAATTAAGGTACTCCTTTTAATAGAGCACCGGAGCAAAGCATTAACACTCCGTGAAAACATGTGATCCTCATACCTACGCCTTCCCCTCCAGCTTATCCCGATTCTTGTCACTCACGGGGCCTCGGGTTCCGGACATAGACATGTGCAAACAACTTGTAGATACAATCTAAGCAATAAGTATAGAGCTTAAATCTAAGATCATGCCACTCGGGCCCTAGTGACAAGCATTAAACACAACAAGATTGCAGCAACAATAACGTCATAAACTTTATAGATAGACTAATCATAATGTAACAATCCATCGGATCCCAACAAACACAACACCGATTACATCAGATGAATCTCAATCATGTAAGGCAGCTCATGAGATCATTGTATTGAAGTACATGGGGGAGCGAGTACCAACTAGCTACAACTAGAACCCGTAGTCCATGGGGGAACTACTCACGGAGCATGATGGAGGCGGTGGCGTCGATGGAGATGGCTTCCGGGGGCACTTCCCCGTCCCGGCGGAGTGCCGGAACAGAGATTCTGTCCCCCGAATTGGAGTTTTGCGATGGCGGCGGCGCCCCTAGAGTCTTTCTGGAGTTTCGTCAATTGGTGTCTGATACGTCTCCGACGTATCGATAATTTCTTATGTTCCATGCCACATTATTGATGATACTTACATGTTTTATACACGCTTTACATCGTTTTGATGCGTTTTCTGGAACTAACCTATTGACGAGATGCCGAAAGGCCAGTTGCTGTTTTTGGTTTCAGAAATCCTAGTAAGGAAATATTTTCGGAATCAGACGAAATCAACACCGAAGATCTTAAAATTCCCGGAAGCTTCCAGAGCACCGGAGAAAGGCCAGAGGGGAGCCAGGGGGGCCCCACCCCACAGGGCGGCGCCCCCCTAGTGTGTGGGCACCCCGTGGCCCCTCCGACTCCGCCTCTTCGCCTATTTAGTCGTCCCTGACCTAAAACCTCGACCCCGTTCGACGAAACCAGAGAAAACCATCCGAGCCGCCGCCATCGCGAAACTCCAATTCGGGGGACGAAGTCTCTGTTCCGGCACCCTGCCGGGATGGGGAATTGCCCCGGAGTCATCTCCACCGCCGTCTCCACCGCCATCTTCACCGCCATCGCTGTCTCCATGATGAGGAGGGAGTAATTCACCCCGGGGCTGAGGGCTCAGTCTGTAGCTATGTGGTTCATCTCCGATCTAGTTGAATATCATCTATGTGCTACTCTAGTGATGTTATTAAAGTAGTTTATTCCTCCCGCACGGTGTAATGGTGACGGTGTGTGCATCGTGTAGTACTTGGCGTGGGCTATGATTGTGATCTCTTGTAGATTATGAAGTTAACTATTGCTATGATAGTTTTGATGTGATCTATGCCTCCTTCATAGTGTGATGGTGACAGTGTGCATGCTATATTAGTTCTCGGTGTAATTGTGTTGATCTATCTTGCACTCTAAGGTTATTTAAACATGAATATCGAATATTGTGGAGCTTGTTAACTCCGGAATTGAGGGTTCGTGTAATCCTACACAGTTAGTGGTGTTCATCATCCAACAAGAGGGTGTAGAGTGGTTCTATTATGTGATCATTGTTGAGAGTGTCCACTAGTGAAAGCAGGATCCCTGGGCCTTGCTTCGAAGCATCGAATCTCCGTTTGTTTACTGTTTTGTTGCATGTTTACTCTCTGCCATATTTTATTCAGATTGCTATTACCACTCATACTCATCCATATTATTTGCATCTCACTATCTCTTCGCCGAACTAGTGCACCTATTAGGTGTGTTGGGGACACAAGAGACTTCTTGCTTTGTGGTTGCAGGGTTGCATGAGAGGGATATCTTTGACCTCTTCCTCCTCGAGTTCGATAAACCTTGGGTGATCCACTTAAGGGAAACTTGCTGCTGTTCTACAAACCTCTCGCTCTTGGAGGCCCAACACTTGTCTACAAGAATAGAAGCGTGCGTAGACATCAAGCTATTTTTACGGCGCCGTTGCCGGTGAGGAAAGGTAAAAGGTACTCACACTCCGGATCTCGGCTACTAAGCTATTTTCACCGTTGTAAGTACTCGAAGCTATTTCCTTTAGATCCTGCAATTGCATCTTTTTGTTTCTTGTTTTACACTAGTAGGCATAATGGAATATAA
>NC_061512.1:134293345-134314935 GCF_022539505.1 Lolium rigidum
AGTAGCACATAGATAGTAGTGATACAAAACTCATATGAATCTCAATCATGTAAAGCAGCTCATGAGATCATTGTATTGAGGTACATAGGAGAGAGATTAACCACATAGCTACCGGTACAGCCCCGAGCCTCGATGGAGAACTACTCCTCCTCATGGGAGCAGCGGCGGTGATGAAGATGGCGGTGGAGATGGCAGCGGTGTCGATGGGGAAGCCTTCCGGGGCACTTCCCCGCTCCGGCGGGTGCCGGAACGGAGACTCCTGTCCCCCGGATCTTGGCTTCGCGATGGCGGCGGCTCGCGGAAGGTGTCCGTGGTTTTCGTCGAACGCCCCGAGGTTTTTAGGTCGGGGGCTTTATATAGGCGGAGAGGCGGCGCAGGAGGGCTTACGGGGGACCCACACCCTAGGGGCGCGCCCCCTTGGCCGCGCCGGGGTGTGGTGTGGTGGCCCTGCCCCCTTCTCCGGCGGTTCTCGTGTGTTCGGATGCTTCCGGGTAAAATAGGAACACAGGCGTTGATTTCGTCCGATTCCGAGAATATTTCATTACTAGGATTTCGAAACCAAAAACAGCGGAAAACGAGAACTGGCACTTCGGCATCTTGTTAATAGGTTAGTTCCAGAAAATGCACGAATATGACATAAAGTGTGCATATAACATGTAGATAACATCAATAATGTGGCATGGAACACAAGAAATTATCGATACGTTGGAGACGTATCAGCATCCCCAAGCTTAGTTCTTCTCGTCCCGAGCAGGTAAAACGATAACAAAGATAATTTCTGGAGTGACATGCCATCATAAACTTGATCATACTATTTGTAAAGCATATGTAGTGAATGCAGCGATCAAAACAATGTATATGACATGGGTAAACAAGCTGAATCATAAAGCAAAGACTTTTCATGAATAGCACTTCAAGACAAGCATCAATAAGTCTTGCATAAGAGTTAACTCATAAAGTAATAATTCAAAGTAAAGGTATTGAAGCAACACAAAGGAAGATGAAGTTTCAGCGGTTGCTTTCAACTTATAACATGTATATCTCATGGATAATTGTCAATGCAAAGCAATATAACAAATGCAATATGCAAATATGTAAGAATCAATGCACAGTTCACACAAGTGTTTGCTTCTTGAGATGGAGAGAAATAGGTGAACTGACTCAACAATGAAAGTAAAAGAATGGTCCTCCATAGAGGAAAAGCGTCGATTGCTATATTTGTGCTAGAGCTTTGATTTTGAAAACATGAAACAATTTTGTCAACGGTAGTAATAAAGCATATGCATCATGTAAATTATATCTTATAAGTTGCAAGCCTCATGCATAGTGTACCAATAGTGCCCGCACCTTGTCCTAATTAGCTTGGACTACCTGGATTATCACCGCAATACATATGCTTTAACCAAGTTTCACAAAGGGGTACCTCTATGCCGCTCTGTACAAAGGTCTAAGGAGAAAGCTCGCATTTGGATTTCTCGCTTTTGATTATTCTCAACTTAGACATCCATACCGGGACAACATAGACAACGAGATAATGGACTCCTCTTTTAATGCTTTAAGCATTTGACAACAATTAATTCTTTTCTCATTAGAGACTTGAGGATATTTGTCCAAAACTGAAACTTCCACCATGAATCATGGCTTTAGTTAGCGGCCCAATGTTCTTCTCTCACAATATGCATGCTCAAACCATTCAACTCAGTGTAGATCGCCCTTACTTCAGACAAGACGAACATGCATAGCAAATCACATGAAATTCAACAATGAGTTGATGGCGTTCCCCAGTAAACATGGTTATCGCACAACAAGCAACTTAATAAGAGATAAAGTGCATAATTACATATTCAATACCACAATAGTTTTTAAGCTATTTGTCCCATGAGCTATATATTGCAAAGGTGAATGATGGAATTTTAAAGGTAGCACTCAAGCAATTTACTTTGGAATGGCGGGAAAATACCATGTAGTATAGGTAGATATGGTGGACACAAATGGCATAGTGGTTGGCTCAAGTATTTTGGATGCATGAGAAGTATTCCCTCTCGATACAAGGTTTAGGCTAGCAAGGCTTATTTGAAACAAACACAAGGATGAACTGGTGCAGCAAAACTCACATAAAAGACATATTGAAAACATTATAAGACTCTACACCGTCTTCCTTGTTGTTCAAAACTCAATACTAGAAATTATCTAGACTTTAGAGAGACCAATTATGCAAACCAAATTTTAGCATGCTCTATGTATTCTTCACTAATAGGTGCAAAGTATATGATGCAAGAGCTTAAACATGAGCACAACAATTGCCAAGTATCACATTACCCAAGACATTATAGCAATTACTACATGTATCATTTTCCAATTCCAACCATATAACAATTTAACGAAGAGGAAACTTCGCCATGAATATTATGAGCTAAGAACACATGTGTTCATATGAACCAGCGGAGCGTGTCTCTCTCCCACACAAGCATGATGTAATCCAATTTATTCAAACAAAAACAAAAACAAAAGCACACGAGACGCTCCAAGCAAAGTGCATAAGATGTGACGGAATAAAAATATAGTTTCAGAGGAGGAACACTGATAATGTTGTCGATGAAGAAGGGGATGCCTTGGGCATCCCCAAGCTTAGACGCTTGAGTCTTCTTAGAATATGCAGGGGTGAACCACCGGGGCATCCCCAAGCTTAGAGCTTTCACTCTCCTTGATCATATTGCATCATACTCCTCTCTTGATCCTTGAAAACTTCTTCCACACCAAACTTTAAGCAAACTCATTAGAGGGTTAGTGCATAATCAAAAACTCACATGTTCAGAGGTGACACAATCATTCTTAACACTTCTGGACATTGCTCAAAGCTACTGGAAGGTAATGGAACAAAGAAATCCACCCAACACAGCGAAAGAAGCAATGCGAAATAAAAGGCAGAATCTGTCAAAAACAGAACAGTCCGTAAAGACGAATTTTAAAATGGCACCAGACTTGCTCAAATGGAAAAACTCAAAACTAATGAAAGTTGCGTACATATCTGAGGATCACTCACGTAAATTGGCATAATTTTCTGAGTTACCTACAGAGAATTAGACCCAGATTCGTGACAGACAGCAATGCTGTTTCTGCGCAGACAATCCAAATCTAGCATCAACTTTACCATAGAGACTTTACTTGGCACAAAAACATGATAAGGAGAGGTTGCTACAGTAGTAAACAACTTCCAAGACACAAATATAAAACAAAGTACTGTAGCAAAATAACACATGGGTTATCTCCCAAGAAGTTCTTTTCTTTATAGCCATTAAGATGGGCTCGGCGGTTTTAATGATGCACTCGCAAGAAATAGTAGTTGAAGCAAAAGAGAGCATCAAAAGGCAAATTCAAAACAACTTTAAGTCTAACATGCTTCCTATGCATAGGAATCTTGTAAATAAACAAGTTCATGAAGAGCAAAGTAACAAGCATAGGAAGATAAAACAAGTGTAGCTTCAAAAATTTCAGCACATAGAGAGGCATTTTAGTAACATAAAAATTTCTACAACCATATTTTCCTCTCTCATAATAACTTTCAGTAGCATCATGAGCAAACTCAACAATATAACTATCACATAAAGCATTCTTATCATGAGTCTCATGCATAAAATTATTACTCTCCACATAGGCATAATCAATTTTATTAGTTGTAGTGGGAGCAAATTCAACAAAGTAGCTATCATTATTATTCTCATCATCAAATATAGGAGGCATATTGTAATCATAATTAAACTTATCCTCCATAGTAGGCAGCACTAAAAGACCAATATCATCATAAATAGGAGGCAAAGTATCAGCAAAGTAAATTTTCTCCTCAATGCTTGGGGGACTAAAAATATCATGCTCATCAAAGCCAGCTTCCCCAAGCTTAGAATTTTCCATATCATTAGCAACATTGGTGTTCAAAGCGTTCATACTAATATTACTACCAGCATGCAAATAAGATTTCATAGGTTTTTTAATTTTCGCATCAAACAATCCATGTTTTAAATCGGGAAATAGAATAAGAAGCTCATTGTTGTCCATTATGCCAAACTAGTGTAAACAAGAAACAAAAAGATGCAATTGCGGGATCTAAAGGAAATAGCTTCGAGCACAAACACAATGGCGCCGGAAAAGTACTGTTACCTGGAACCGGAGTATGAGTGCCTTTTTACCTTTCCTCCCCGGCAACGGCGCCAGAAAAGTGCTTGATATCTACGGGAGCTTCTATTCTTGTAGACAGTGTTGGGCCTCCAAGAGCAGAGGTTTGTAGAACAGCAGCAAGTTTCCCTTAAGTGGATCACCCAAGGTTTATCGATCTCAGGGAGGAAGAGGTCAAAGATATCCCTCTCATGCAACCGTGCAACCACAAAGCAAGAAGTCTCTTGTGTCCCCAACACACCTAATAGGTGCACTAGTTCGGCGAAGAGATAGTGAAATACAGGTGGTATGAATAAGCAGTAGCAACGGCACCGGAAAAGTGCTTTGCCCAGGACGAGTAAACAAGCGATAGTAATGCAGCGGTAGTAACACGGTAAAAACGATAAACAAGCAGCGATAGCGATATTTAGGAACAAGGCCTAGGGAATAGACTTTCACTAGTGGACACTCTCAACATTGATCACATAACAGAACAGATAAATGCATACTCTACACTTTTGTTGGATGATGAACACATTGCGTAGGATTACACGAACCCTCAATGCCGGAGTTAACAAGCTCCACAATAATGCTCATATGTTAGTAACCTTTAGTGTAAGATAGATCGAAAGACTAAACCAAGTACTAACATAGCATGCACACTTGTCACCTTCATGCATATGTAGGAGGAATAGATCACATCAATATTATCATAGCAATAGTTAACTTCGCAATCTACAAGAGATCATGATCATAGCATAAACCAAGTACTAACACGGTGCACACACACTGTCACCTTTGCACACGTGCAGGAGGAATAAAACTACTTTAATAACATTGCTAGAGTAGCACATAGATAGTAGTGATACAAAACTCATATGAATCTCAATCATGTAAAGCAGCTCATGAGATCATTGTATTGAGGTACATAGGAGAGAGATTAACCACATAGCTACCGGTACAGCCCCGAGCCTCGATAGAGAACTACTCCCTCCTCATGGGAGCAGCAGCGGTGATGAAGATGGCGGTGGAGATGGCAGCGGTGTCGATGGGGAAGCCTTCCGGGGGCACTTCCCCGCTCCGGCAGGGTGCCGGAACAGAGACTCCTGTCCCCCAGATCTTGGCTTCGCGATGGCGGCGGCTCTGGAAGGTTTTCGTGGTTTTCGTCGAACGCCCCGAGGTTTTTAGGTCGGGGGCTTTATATAGGCGGAGAGGCGGCGCGGGGAGGGCTTCGGGGGCCCACACCCTAGGGGCGCGCCCCTTGGCCGCGTCGGGGTGTGGTGTGGTGGCCCTGCCCCCTTCTCCGGCGGTTCTCGTGTGTTCGGATGCTTCCGGGTAAAATAGGAACCTGGGCGTTGATTTCGTCCGATTCCGAGAATATTTCGTTACTAGGATTTACGAAACCAAAAACAGCGAGAAAACGAGAACGGCACTTCGGCATCTTGTTAATAGGTTAGTTCCAGAAAATGCACGAATATGACATAAAGTGTGCATATAACATGTAGATAACATCAATAATGTGGCATGGAACACAAGAAATTATCGATACGTTGGAGACGTATCAGTTACCTACAGAGAATCATTCCCAGATTCGTGACAGCGAGAAATCTGTTTCTGCGCAGTAATCCAAATCTAGCATCACCCTTCTATTAGAGACTTCACTTGGCACAACATTGCAATAAAATAAAGATAAGGAGAGGTTGCTACAGTAGTAACAACTTCCAAAACACAACAAAACAGTAGCGAAAATAAAGACATGGGTTATCTCCCAAGAAGTGCTTTCTTTATAGCCACTAAGATGGCTCAGCAGTTTTAATGATGCACTCGCAAGAAATAAGAGTTGAAGCAAAAGAGAGCATCAAGAAGCAAATTCAAAACACATTTAAGTCTAACCCACTTCCTATGCATAGGAATCTTGTACACAAATAAATTCATGAAGAACATAGTGACAAGCATAAAAGGTAAAACAAGAGTAACTTCAAAATTTTAAGCATATAGAGAGGTGTTTTGGTACCATGAAAATTTCTACAACCATATTTTCCTCTCTCATAATAATTTTCAGTAGCTTCATGAACAAACTCAACAACATAACTATCACATACAGCATGCTTTTCATGATTCACAAACACATAATTTTTATCAAGCTCAGAAATAATAGGATTAAAACTTTCAAAACCACTTTTATCAATAATATAACAAGATGATTGATCAATCTCAAAAGATATGAGACTCATAGATAAAGTCAAGACCTCTCCAATCCCATTTTCATTAGTAGTACAATTAAATTTATCAAGTAACATAGGACCATCATCTAGAGATTTATCATAAACATTTGCCAAACAAAACTCTTTAGTACCATGCATATCGACATCAGGCACAAACAAAGCATTATCATAAGATTTATCAAAATAGCATGGATTATCATAAATAACAGGAGCATAATTATTCTCACAAGTTTTACTCATAGGGAATATTTCAAGAGAATCCACAGGAACATAACATTCATCCTCCTTCGGTAAGCATGGAGGACAATCAAATAGTGTAAGAG
Source organism: Lolium rigidum (assembly GCF_022539505.1). NCBI lineage: Eukaryota > Viridiplantae > Streptophyta > Magnoliopsida > Poales > Poaceae > Lolium > Lolium rigidum. The sequence continues at coordinate 134,300,043 of NC_061512.1, forward strand.
ATAAAGAGTTACTCTCATTAGAAGGTTGGCATGGATAGCTAATCTATTCTTCCTCCTTTTGTTCATCACTCTCCTCTTCTTTTTCATCCAATGAGCTTTCAGGTTCATTAATTTCCTCCTCTTTTTCATCCAATGAGCTTTCAGGTTCATCAATTTCTTCTTCCACTGGTTCCTGCAAATTGTGAGTGCATACTTGTGCATTAATGAGTCTCTCTTTATAATCAATGATATAGGGATTATCACTGTAGCTTTCTATGCAAAAATTAAAGATAGAAGAGACATAATCTTTAAGGTCCTTACAAACAGCACAAGTTTCATAATTTTTAGACATGAAGGATTCTATCTCAGAAGCTCCCATAAACAAAACAAATTGTTCTACTTCTTCGAACCCAAAATGAATATAGCTATTCCAATTATAGTTCTTAATTAAAACTTCCTCACTAAAGCCACATTGAAATTTAAGATGTTTAGTATCATGTTTAGAGCAACAGTTTATATCATGGCGTTTAAGCAAGATTTTCGCAATTGTATTCAATTTTTCTATCACAGCACTCATAACTTTTCCCGTTCTTGATTCTCTATAATTCATATATAATTCTATAAGCTCCAAATAGGTTGTGGGTTCTTCCATAACAACAGTTTTTAATTTTTCGGTTTTTCAAATTTTTATGGATTTTCGGGTATATGAGGAAAATAAAACAAGACAAAAACAAACTAGACAAAAGTAAACTAAGCAAAATAATACTAGACAGAAATAAACTAAGCACAAATAAACTAGACAAAAGTAAACTAAGCAAAACAAAATAAAATAAAACAGAGAGAGAGGTAGAGTGTACTCCCCGGGTGAACTTATGAGTAGAGCTATGCCTCCCCGGCAACAGCGCCAGAAAATAGTCTTGATGACGCACAAGTATAGGGGATCGCAACAGTCTTCGAGGGAAGTAAAACCCAAATTTATTGATTCGACACAAGGGGAGGTAAAGAATACTTATAAGCCTTAACAACTGAGTTGTCAATTCAAGCTGCACTGGAAAAGCACTAGTAACGGGGGTGATGTGAAAGCAGCGAGTAATATGAGAGCGAGTAGTAATGAGTAACACGACAGCAGTAAGCAGTAATATGAGAGCAATGGCACCGGAAAATAGTTGATACTACTTCCAATGTCATGTAGGAACAAGTATATGATGATGAGAGATGGACCGGGGTTCCCGGCTATCTACACTAGTGGTAACTCTCCAATAACAAGTGTTGGGTGAACAAATTACGGTTGGGCAATTGATAGGATTGAAATAGCATTAAGACAGAACATCAAGATTATTAATCATGTAGGCATGTTTTCCATATATAGTCATACGTGCTCGCAATGAGAAACTTGCATAACATCTTTTGTCCTACCAGCCGGTGGCAGCCGGGCCTTTAGGGAATCTACTGGAAATTAAGGTACTCCTTTTAATAGAGCACCGGAGCAAAGCATTAACACTCCGTGAAAACATGTGATCCTCATACCTACGCCTTCCCCTCCAGTTATCCCAGTTGCTGTCACTCTGGGGCCTCGGGTTCCGGACATAGACATGTGCAAACAACTTGTAGATACAATCTAAGCAATAAGTATAGAGCTTAAATCTAATATCATGCCAATCGGGCCCTAGTGACAAGCATTAAACACAACAAGATTGCAGCAACAATAACTTCATAAACTTTATAGATAGACTAATCATAATGTAACAATCCATCGGATCCCAACAAACACAACACCGATTACATCAGATAAACTCAATCATGTAAGGCAACTCATGAGATCATTGTATTGAAGTACATGGGGGAGAGAGTACCAACTAGCTACAGCTAGAACCCGTAGTCCATGGGGGAACTACTCACGGAGCATGATGGAGGCGGTGGCGTCGATGGAGATGGCTTCCGGGGGCACTTCCCCGCCCCGGCGGCGTGCCGGAACAGAGATTCTGTCCCCCGAATTGGAGTTTCGCGATGGCGGCGGCGCCCCTGGAGTCTTTCTGGAGTTTCGTCAATTGGTGTCGAGGTTTTAGGTCAGGACGGCTTAAATAGGCGAAGAGGCGGAGTCGGAGGGGCCACGGGGGTCCCACACACTAGGGGGCGCGCCCCCTGGGCCGCGCCGCCACCACGTGTGGGGCCCCTAGGGCTCCCCTCTGGTCCCACTCTAGCTCTCTGGAAGCTTCCGGGAAAAATAAGGTTCTGGGCGTTGATTTCGTCGAATTCCGAGAATATTGCCCGAACAGCCTTTCTGGAACCAAAAACAGCAGAAAACAGCAACTGGCCCTTCGGCATCTCGTTAATAGGTTAGTTCCGGAAAATGCATAAAAACATTATAAAGTGCGAGCAAAACATGTAGGTATTGTCATAAAACAAGCATGGAACATCAGAAATTATAGGTATGTTGGAGACGTATCAGCTCCCGCCATAGAGGACAAGGACAAGGGTGAGTTAGAAGAGGGAAATGCTTCGGCATTACCCTCCTCTACCAAACCCTTCAATGGTGATAACTTAACCACTATTCAAACTCCCATTGCATCTCCTAGGGGAACTAGTGGAGGTGATAGCTACAATCGAGTGGCTCCGCCTTTCCTATCTCCCGATATACCGGTTCCCCATCCTCATATAAACATTCGGGGCGACCCACCTAAGTTTAATGTTAAAGATTTTGATACATGGAAATTTGAGTTTCGTTCTCATGTTCGCAGTGCCTCCAATGAACTTTGGAGAATCATCTTGGAAGGCTTAAAGTCCTACAACCCCGACAAGTTGACTAGAAGAGAAACGGTTGATAATCAACTCAATGACATTGCCTTGCACATGATTCAAACTAGTGTGGGGACAAAGGAATTGTCTCATGTTCGGAATTTCACCACCGCCAAGGAAGCTTGGGATGGTTTGGCCGCTAGTTGCATTGGAAGTGATAGCATGAGAAGGAACAAGTACAATTCTCTTCGGAATCAAGCCGAAGGATTCATGAGGCTACCAGATGAAGATCATGAAGTCATGTATGGAAGACTTCTCACCGTTGCTGATGCTTTCCGGAATGTGGGTGCCACCCACATCAATGACTCTTGGATCAAAGATAAGTACATCGATTGCATGATGCCATTTGAACCCATTGATGTCAAGACTCTTGTTGGGAGATAATGCTTTTCCTCTCTCACTTCTCAACAAGCCGTGCACGAGATGCAAGCCCTCAAGGTGCTCAAGAAAAACTCTCATGATTCTCACAATCGTGCCATTGGAATGTCAAGAGGGAACAATCTTGTCTTGACGGTCAATTCCGTAGAAAGAAGTGAACCCTCAAGAACCATATAGGACATCTTGGAGTATGTCCTATCCGGAAGACTTGGAACTCCACTACAATGATCACATGGCCTTCCATGCAAAATCTTTTTGGGTTGATCCATCCAAGGCCAAGGAAGACAACATCAAGAGAAACAACTCAAGTGGGTCCACTAGCTTGGGTCCAAGATCAAGATCATGCTACAATTGTGGTGACAAACGCCATTTCATCGCTCAATGCCCCTATGAGCATAGGGAAACTAATGGTGGAAGGCTCATTCCCAAGGACAAGAGCAAAGATTCAAAGGGCAAAGATTCAAAGGCCCCCAACAAGAAATTATATAACAACAGCAAGAAGGGCAAGAGGCCCTCAAGGATTGTGCTAGTGACTAAGGAAGAATATTATTCCGATGAAGTTGAAAGTTCTAGTGATGATGAAGAAGAAAGCTCAAAGGAAGTGGCCGCCATTGTCACTACCAACATTCCCTCTTCATCTCTCTTTGAATCCCCCAATGAGAATCCTCATATCAAGAATGCACATTGCTTCATGACAAAGTCCACCTTGGACACATCTATTGTGCTATCAACTCAAGAAGAATATACATCCGGAGATGATGATGTTGATGATGAAGAAGATGCAACCTCAAATGGATTGGTTGCTCTTGCCTCCCTCTCCACTAACTCTTCGTCACCAAGTGAATCCCCCAATGAGGTCATTCATGTGGCGGAAGAAAGTTGCCACATGGCTAAATCTTCCGAGGTATCATCTCCTAACCCCTCTATGCCTAACATATCAAATGATCTAGGGGTTGATCTTGCTAGTCTAAAAGTGAAACAAGAAATGCTAGATTTTGATGAGTTCATTTTTAACTTAGTTTTTTTTTCAAAGTTTTTATGTCCTTTTTATGTTTTTCCGAAGTATTTATATGTAATTTGTGCTCGCCTACAAATTTCTTCTATCTATTAAATTAAAAACTTCCCTCAAATCACACGCGCGCCGTATCTCGGGAAGACGATGCGAGGAGGACGAAGATCGGCCTCTGTCGCCGACAAGTCGGGGCCGCCAGACGATTCCCGCGCTTTCGTTTCGTCCGGAGTCTCCGGACGCTCCCCGGGGGGGGATGACCTGGGCTCTCCGGATGGATGAAAACTCAAATCCGGACGAAAACGAGGAATGTGGAGCGCGACTAAACCGTTTTCGTCTCTCAAACAACTTCTTATTTATTGTATCTTTCACACCACATAATCTTTGAACTTGAAAATTTACAACTAGAATATGGGGAAAATATTTTGGATTTTTGATGTAGTGTATATATATATTTCAAGAATTCATTTTTATTTTTAAATAATTTGAAATTTTAAATTGCACAAAAAGTTTTCGAACTATTTGTGTCCGATTCTATTTGTTATTTTTGAGTGACTTACAAAAAATCAAATCAAAATATTACATAATTTGAGAGATATAAAAAAGAAAAAATCAAAAAATATGGGGGTGCACAGAGCGCACCTGCTCTGTCACACTTTTCCCGAGGCTGAAGCGATGCAGGACGGGGTGCACATTTGCGCGAGCCGGAGGCTCAGGGAGCGACGCAGGACGGGGAGGTGTCCGAGGATGCCACGGCCGGCGTGCCTTCACCTGTTTATAATCTCCTCAACTTCTACGACTACATATTCATGCAAATCGATGGCTGCCAGATCGGATTCCATATGTGCTATTCGTATATTCTTTGTTTCTGACGACGGAAATATTTTTTTCGTTTCTCTGTCCACTTCATTGTTTACTGCATATTGCTATTGGCTTATTACTCATTCCATTCCACATACGATTGTGAAGCTGCTAATTCTATTCCCTACCATTCACCTTCCAGGTCTGAATTGATCCCATTTTCCTCCCAGATCCTAAGGCTGGTCATAGTGGTAAGTATCATACATATGATACTTGTGTATGATACTATTTTTATAATGCTTAGTATCATGAAATAGTATCATAGTCATGCTATATTTATTGCTTTTTAGAATCTCAATGCAAATTTGTGCACAAGATTTGTTTGGCATTAACTTTTCTCGTGACATGCGCTATGATATAGTATCTATCTATGTTACTCTAATCTTCTCTTTCCTCCTTAATTAGCTGTTACATCAGCATTTTTGTGGGACCAATGTGCATGATACTAGCTATGATACTAGCACTATGACCAGCCTAAATGACTTTCTTCATAATATGTTTTGTTCATTACATTTAGCACCAGCTAAATGTTCCAGATATTTGTTTGGGCATGCCATTTACATACTAATTGATTCATTGTGTTCTTAAATGCATCGAGACATGGTCCATATATTAATTAACAAAATGATAATTTTCTAATGTTTAGGCTGCTCATAGTGGAGAGTAACTTAGACTAGTAACATATGTTATGTTACTAGTCTAAGTTACTACCTTCATAGTGGGTACTAACTTAGATGTGGTGTCATGCAATATATTATTAATTATGTTGTAGACTCATATTGCTTTGAGATGTGTGATGTTATGGTAACATAGCTGGTTACCACCTCACTCTCTTTCTTCATTTATTAGTATGCCATGTCATCAAAATGCCTTGATATGTGTGATGTTACTACCTATGTTACTCCCACTATGAGCAGTCTTAATACTCGCATTGTGGGAGTACTGATCATGTATCATTTTGTAATATTTAATACTGATCATGTTCACTGTTCCTATAGGATTAATAAAAAATCAATCGAAGCCTCCATACATATTGTTTGATGACATGCAAATTTAAACATATCAAAAGATGTTTTTTTTTAATGTACCACCGTAGCAACGCACAGGTTTTCTGTTAGGAATGTGCAGCATTGTTCAGGGATGACTGACGGAGCAAGGTACCAGCCCAATTGACAAACTATGTGTCCGGCTATCCACTACCCATAAATAGCAGTCAATTTGAACAACAACAAAATGCATGTAATTGTTCTTTGTCTCATCATACAGGATCAAGTTGTGAGAGCATGTCTAACAGACCCCTTAAAAGTGTCAAACCCGTATAATAACCGCCGAAATACGGGTTTGGGCTCTACCCGGTCGTCTAGCAGGCCCCGTAAAAATGGCCCCCGCGTCGATTTTTCCCGGTTTCGATTACGGGGCGGGTCTTCGCCCCCTACTTGTGCGGGGTGGGAGCGGGAATAGAGAGCCAAACCAGTATCCTCCCCTCCACTGCGCACGAAGGGTTTCAGCGAAACCCAACCGCCGCCGCCGCCGCTCGATCTCCTCCGCCCCGCTCTTCCCGGCAACGACGCGGCCGGATCCCGCTGCCATGGATCCTCCGCAAGGGCCGCCGACCGCCGGTGGTGTGGTTGATGTCCCCGTCGGAGGTCCGCCAAACGCTGGCGACGTGTCGGCCATGATCTCCGTCACCATCCCGTCTAAGAGGAAGAGGTTTCCGAAGCAATTCTTCGAAGCCCCTGCGGCGGCCGTAGCTCCACCGGCCGCAACCCCGCCGGCTGCCAAGAAGGGGGCAGGATGAAGACGAAGGCGGCCGGGCTGAGGGGTGCCCCGCAGTCCAAGGTGAAGACAAAGGCAGTTAGCCGCGCGCCTCCACCGTCTTCCAAGGCCACGGCCCCTCCTCCCTCCGTTCAATCCGAGGCGACGCCCGCGCCGCCGCCACCCACCATGGACGTAGACAAGGTGTTCGATGTTGAGTCCACAACATCGTACATGGACATGCTCAACGAATCGGCGGTGGATTTGGACGCGGCATCGATGCATTCGATGGGGAGGGCAACGTCGAAGAGATTGATGACGAGGAGGAGGATGCGGGTGACGAGGAGGTGGTTGAGGTTGATCCGGCTGTCGCCGGTTCTTCCTCGACGCCGAAGCCACGCACGGCGAACTACAGCGAGATCGAAGACGCGATCTTGGTCCGTGCTTGGAGTAAGGTGGGGATGGATGCGTGCACCAGAGTGGACCAAGGCGACAAGCGCTATTGGCAGCGCATCGAGGATCTCTACCACCAGCTAAAGCCTCGCACCAAGAGCATGGCCGATAGATCCTACCGCTCCCTTGAAGGCCGATGGAACATCATCAAACCAGCTTGTTCTCGTTGGAGTGCTGCCATGGATCAAGTAGCCCACAACCCCCCTAGTGGATGCGTGCCGGAGGACTATGTAAGTTTTCCTAATTTGTTGCTATCCATAGTATGTGTTGATGATGTGCAAACATCACATAATATTGTTGTTGTGCAGCCCAAGTATGCTCAACAGAGGTACAAGGACATGACCGGCTCCAAGAACAAGGAATTTCAGTTTCAACATTGTTTTTCCATTCTTCAACATCTTCCTAAGTGGAAGTTGAGGGGCAGCGAACCAAAGTGCAAGAAGGAGGCACTGCTCACCATGGATGATGAAGCGGAAGACATGAGTGCGAGAAACACCGGCAAGCCCGAGGGCAACAAGAAAGCCAAGGAGAGGGTGAAGGTAGAAGGAGAAGCATCTAGCTTCCGGGAGAAGTTGGATCAACTCATGAAGTCTAAAGAGGCATTAACGATGAAGACATTGGAGACCAAGCTCCTCATCACCGAGAAGAAGAAGGTGAAGCTTTGCAGGATGGAAGTAAGGCGGGAAGATGCCAAGGTGAAGGCCGAGCTAGACTTGAGGATGATCGCACTCAAAAAAGCCAAGGCCATGAGAAGCTCTTGGTCGAGGAGAGGGAAATCATGATGATGTGCGTGGACGAGGATCAACTGGCATGGTGGAAGGAGACCAAGGCGGACATCATGGCGAGGAAGAAGGTTGCGCGTGAAGCTCGTGCTGCAAGTGGTCAAGGTGAGTCTCCGGCGAGTGGTGACGCCGCTGGCGATGGACTCGTTGATGGTTGATCACATTTGGGAACTTCTGTGGCTTGAACATTAGCTATGATCACGTTGTAATGTTAAAAATTATAAATTATGCATCACATATTTTGAATGTGCTATGTTTGATCTGAAATTGTTGTGCAAATTGTTGTCTAAAACCCTGTTTTGACGGGTCGGCAACTCGTCCGAGCTAGCAGAACCCGTATCTCCACCCCGTAAAATAGAAGTGAAAACTGAATACAGGACCCTTTACTCGCGTTTTAAAGGTCCTTTACATGCTCGGAGGAACTCTAACAACAAATCTATGGAAGAATTCCGCAGTTCGAGATGAGTTTATTCCTGTATGTACCATTGTACCTTGAGCTGCTGGAGGAAGAGGACGGAGGAGGCGTAGGCCTGGAACCCGTAGGAGAGGTGGAACCCGTGATCGAGGAGCCCCACAGTGCGTTCCTCGCACCCTACGGCGACGCGGTCGCCCGAGCAGCAGGTCCTATCTCGGCTGGCACTGCCAGAGCGCCTAGGCCGCGCCCGACCGCCTTCGCCTCGAAGAACTCGAACTTGCGCCACTGGTACATGCTGGGCCGAGGAGAGACGGAACGGGAGCGCGCTGCCGGTCAGCCCAGGTAGGATCGATCCCCGCGCCGGCTGGAGGAAGGGAGGGAGAGGATAAGCGGATGCTGATGGGGGGAAGACTCGGCGGCAGAGGCCAAGTGCGGTGGACACGGGAGGGGGGAAGCCGCGGCGTACCGGAGGAACACGCGGTGGAGCTCTCAGGTGCGCCGGACGTTGTGGAGATGGGGGGAGTACGCGGAGGAGTGGACAGCTGCGGCTGACGGCGTGGAGACAGGACGGTGCGGCAGATGGCCTGGGCGCAGCGGCCGGCGGCGAAGTATCGGTCGGGGTCGAGCAGAAAACGAGGGAGAAAAACAAATAACGGGGACGGGCCAAAGCCAATCGTGGCCTCGTGGGTCGTTACTTGAGAACTCGACCCCCAGCCGCCGGCAGCGTCGACGCCAGGCAGCTGTTCACGTTCTTCCCCAACCCTGCCGCTTCTCAACTGACGCAAATGTAAGAACTTCCCTACCTCAAAGCTTCAGTTCGTCCCCTATTTAGCATGTAAAACAAGAGATTTTCTTGTTGTGCTGTCCCAAAGTTTCACTATTACAGATTGAAAATGTTATGTTGGTAGATGGTGTATTGGTGTGTGTCCCTGTAGTTTTTCACTCGAAAATGTCGTACGGACTAAATAACTCTAGCTTACTCAACCTATGCAGAAGCTACGTGCTTGCCATTCTTGATTTGCTACTAATTGTCTGGTAAAGTTGGTGTCTAATGCAGAGATGAATTTGGATTTGTACACTGCTTTCTGGTACTGTTTTTGGTGTGTATCAAAGAATAAGAGATTTTTTGATGTATTTTGCAGATAATATCAGAATCTAAGGAAGCGGTGAACCGATTTGTACTTGCGGATGAGCTGAACGCACGGGAACTTGCCCTTGCGGATGCATCCCCAACCATTGGCAAGTCAAGCAAATCCAACAAATAAATGGGTGTCCAACAACTTGTACTATCTCTGTGTAATGGTCAACTTCTGGCTTTTGAGTTTGAGACTGTGAGATTAAGACTTAATATTTGATATTTCTATGAGTTGTGATTATGAGAGTGAGACTAAGAACTAATGTTGCTTATTTGCTTTGAACTGTCACCTATTATCTGTGTCTTGCTGCTATTTTGTGCTCCAGTACGGCAACATGTATGATGTGGTGTTGACATTTGTTGGCTGCCATTTGTGAAGTTACATGTTGCTGCTATTTTGATCATCTTGTTATGCAGCCATTTTGTATATACTTACCCTGCCATTTCTTTTGTTTGGTCTATATGGTCATGACCGAAGACCGGACCGAAAAGACCGAAGACCGAATACAGAAAAACCAAAAAGACCGAAGGTAATATGGGTAGTATTCCTAGATGACCGAAATTTTTAATGACCGAAAAGACCGGACCGAGCAAACCGAACAGACCGAACGCCCGGGCAGACCTATGGGCATGCCCGACACGGCCTTACGCGGGCCTGGCAAGGCACGGCACACCAAGGCCCGTATATACACGGATCGTGACATGTCTGTGGGCCCCGTGCCAAGCTCCCAGGCCCCAGCACGGCTCCTCTGCTTCACGGGCCTGATTTCTGCCCTCTTAGCTTGAAATAGCTTGGAAAAATAGAAAAAATCTGATTAAATATAGAAAAAATTCTTTCTCTATAGCTTGCTAACAGTGAATGGATTAATTAAATGAGGAAAAAAATGTCATATGGGATTTAAAAGAGTGAGCTTTAGTTGCTGCATCATCAAAACCGTCCATCCTCACATAAGGAAAAGGAAAATGCTTCGATTCCTCCGAACGATAGCACGCTCGCGTACTCTTTTGCGCATGCCACACATCCTCGCACCCTCCACCAGGATTTCTCTCTCAACCTTAGACTGCTCATAGTGGTAACATCACACATCTCAAAATATTTTAGTGATATATCATGACATTAATTGAAAAAAAAAAGTAAGGTGGTAACTAGCTATGTTATCATAACATCACACATTTCAAGACAATATGAGTCTATAACATAATAAATGACAGTATGCATGAAACCACATCTAAGTTACTACCCACTATGAAGGTAGTAACTCATGTTACTAGTCTAACGACATACTATGTTACTAGTCTAAGTTACTTCTCACTATAATCAGCCTTATCTTTTTATTGCTTTTTTTACACCCAATCGCACTGATGCGTCTCTAGTTTCCTCATGGCCAGAGGGCTCACGCCGCAGCTCCATGGTCCAGCTGATGCTCTGCATTTACTCCACCACCCACCACTGCTCGCTCCCTCCTTGAGCTATCCCATGCCTCGCTCCATGGCTGCTAGCCGAAGTTGTTGGACGCTGCTGCTGTAGAGGTCAACGGTGCTTGCTGGGAGCTGCAGGGCGCGGGGGTCGGACCTGCACGTGGCAAGGGGAGGCAGATGTGCCTAATCTGCAAACGAAGGTCGCGGTGCTTCATCGTCCTGCCGCCGCGCGCGTGTCGCTGCTGCCAAGTTGGTCCGCCGCAGCTGCATAGGTGGTTCGCTATTGTTACCAAGGTAGTCTGGTGCAGCTGCGTAGCATGGGTACGACTTCTGCAAAGCCTGAACACCGGCGGTGCCATGCTTTGTAGGCAAGCCGTCAGTGCTACAAAGCTAGGTCGTCGGTGCTGTGAAGGCGGGCTGCCGATGCTACGACGGTGAGCCGCCACTGCTCCGAAGAGAGGTCACTGGTGCTGCGAAGGCGAGCCACCGCTGCTCCGAAGGTCGATCGTTGATGCTGTGAAGGTGGGTTCTCGTTGCTACCAAGGCGAGCCACCGGTGCTACAACGGTGATCCGCCGCTGCTACGAAGCTGGCCTCCAGTGACCGCTACTCCAAAGCTTCCTCCGCCGCCAGCTACAAGACTATACTGCCACCATCGACATGTGCTACAGAATTTTTTGTCTAGGGGGTGTTCAACGAGGGGAGGCAAGGGAATTCTTTTTGGAGACGAAGGGGTCATTGTGTGTGGTGGGTTCATACCACGGGATGGGGGGAAGCGACAACTGATGTGATCCAATGGATCAATTCGATGGTCCTCTACCCGGAGGATCAAGACGCGGGATCGACCGGGGGCGCTCAGCGTTCTCCTAAGGAGGAACGTTCCTCCATTAATTGCACTCCAGCAATAACACATCATCGCATCCAGAACTTTTGCACCAAGCTCGCCACTCCTCGACACCATTCTCTTCATATTCTAGTTGGAATCAGCCAAGTGTGAGAGTGTGGAAATGACATGGGTGTGTGAAGAAGAGAGTGTGAAAAATGAGAGAGTCATCTGCCCTTTTATACCGAAAATTTGGCCAAATTTAGACAAAAATACCTTGGTCAGCAGGCCTGAAATACGAAAACTACACTAAAAATGAAAAAAAAACTCCGCCCTACCCCCTCCACAGAAACCTAGGGCACCTCACCCTGGACAGCCTAGCTAATGATCCGCTCCACGTCCCCCGCTCCCTTTCAAAATTTGAGAAAATGCTAGCTGCCCCAATCCCCAACCCATCAGCTCCACGGGCTAACACGGTCCCTCTTAAGGCACATGTCATGTTGGCCGAACATGGGTCGGGCTTTCTGCTTAGGTTCGGCACGCCGGCGTCACGCTGGAATGGCCATGTTTGCTTGACAAGCAGTAGACAAGGGGCGAGTAGTCGTTTTAGGATGCAATTACACTCATATTTATTATGATTAATAGCTTAATGATGAGGTTATAAGGGAGCCATTGCAAATGCTCATCTTGAGGCCTTCCCACCATGCACATCATGGAGATCCATTGGTTCCTATTGATGGGGTCATCGACGAACACTGATCTATTGTTCGTCGGCTTTTCAAACAGTTTTATGGCGCTGAATCTGTTCCACAACTCAGCATGTCAAAGTAAGAATAGAATGGAAGATTCCTACAACTCACCGTCTTTAATAAAATTGGGTGTCATCTTAACACAACAAAGTTCACCATCACATGAGAGCGTTAGTATATACCACCTCATCAAAATATATAGGCCATGAGAAGTTTATATGCACTAGTTGCCACAAAATGTAGACCATCATCAAACCATCACCTTCATGCCAGCATCACCACCCACATGCCCACAAGAAACCCTAGCTCTACAGAATTTAGTAGTGCTTGGCCACATGGGCCCCTAGCAAGAGGGTCATGCATGTGCTGCTCATGCATGCCAACAATGTTGGCACCCTAGGCGTTGTTGTCGACAAGGTAGCCGCGAGCTGCCACAGGAGAGTCATTGGTGAAGCCTAGAATGTATATGACTCACTTGTAGAGGTAAAGGTGCATGTACGTAGGCTTGTTTTCCTAGTGGCATGTGCAACCTCCTTGATAGTGTCAGTCATGCTGGTGAAAGTGAGACTGATTTCCGGAAGAATACTTGGGACTAGATCTGAACAAGATGGATTATATTACCTCGAAAATGCATCAACAACACTTGGTGGTGGAGTTATATTTTCAGATTGTGTTGTAATCATTATGCCACTGATCATGTTCATGTTTAAGAGTTGTGAGTAGTTCCCATGTTCTAGAGGATGTCATAACCATGATTTCTATTTAATATGAGTTGAGTATTTGATCAAGTATTGTACGCAGTCTGATGTGGTTCTATATATGATGGTATTATGCGAACATCGATTACATGATACTTCACCTATGTGAGCTCATAGCATTGCATCTAAGAGTAGGGAAAAGAGGAGAAACGTAAAGTGGCACAAATCATGACCCAAGTCTCTCATACTTGGAATAGGGGGTTATTTATCGGAAAGCAAAAATCTTAAGCGACGGTTGGACATTTGTCTTAATATATCATTTGCTTGCTTATAAAATGGCCTTAGAATCAATCACTCAGGGTGTAATCTCTCACGTATATGGCTACACCTATCTTAGTTTCTGTCCAAAATAGGAATTAAACTTGACAACATGCTCATCACATTCATATAGAAATCATGTGCTTAATTATCCGTGTAGACCTTGGGAACGCTTGACTCACATGAGTGAACAACTAAGCTTGTCCTCTTGCTGCATAATGAATTGGTATTTCTCTGAAAAGAGTTTGATACTTTCGTCACTTTACTATTTACATTTTACCTTTCTTGTATTATACTTTTCAGGAAACTATACAACCAAAACACAAAAAAGCCTTTGCAACTTCAACTGTTTTCTATTGCCATTCTAGTGAATCATTTCCTTACTTCGCTGTGGATTCGAAACTCTTACTTATCGAAAGTACTATAATTGATCATCTACACTTGTGGGTTATCACGACCTTCAAGAAGAATCTATATATGCACACTCTTCCTGGCTTAGAACTGCTCAAATCTAGGTAAAAGTGTTGAGATTGCATCGCTCTTTGTATGGCTAAAACATTCTGCCATAGCATGGTTTATTGCTTTAGACGATCCACTATTCAAATGAAATATAAACAAATCAATGTCGGTCACACATTGTTTTAGAAGCATGATGGAGACACGATGGTTGTTCTAACAGATATGTTGATGACATCACATCTAAATAAAGAAGGTGAAGAAACACTTAGCACAAGAATTTGAGGTTAAAGACCTAGGATTGCTTTGATATTTTTTTGGGAACTGACATATGTCGAAGTACAAAAGGTATTTACCTATCTCAAAGGAAGTATGTTCTAGATTTATTGTCAGAAACTGAAATGTCTAGATGTCGTCCTGCTTCTACTCCAATTGAATCAAATTATAGTATCACCAAAGGGATGATCTCATATAGATAGAGAATAGTACCTGAGGCTAGTAGGACTAATAGGACGTTTAATTTACTTGTCACAAAACCGCCCTGATATAGAGTTTGTTGTAACTGTAGTAACTCACACTTGTACAAACTCGAAAGTTAAGAGACGGCCCCCTCAGTCGGTTTCCACCAAGTGTAGGAAAAAACGCTTCGGTTATCGGCCCTCAGTCAGTCACGATTTCTCGCCCATCTTTAATACATTTAGAGCCCGCTATAGCCTTTCCCGCATGGTGCGGCTAACTGCATTAGCCCGCTAAAAGGTGTCAAAGTCCTTAAATAGCCGGCTATAGCCAGGCTATAGCTGTTTTGGGAGGCCGCGGCTATATCCTGTAGCCGGCTATTTTAAACATTGCCCTAAACTAAACTAGACCG
>NC_061512.1:134315035-134464894 GCF_022539505.1 Lolium rigidum
GTTTTGATTATCAATTTAGACAATATGCTGAGTTGAAACTGGCCTGCTAGTATCCATAATCTCTATTGGGCATCAAAATATAATTTGTAGACATGTTCCAAGTCAGATAATATCTAATTTAGACAAATTTGAGACAAACATGTTTCAAGCTATCATAAGATATCTAATTTTAACAAATCTGAGACAAGATGTCTCAAACTATGTTACAGGAATGGGGCACCATTTCCTTACTCCGCTTCTCCATGCTCACACTTTGATTTTTCAACACTGCTAGAATTGTATCCATACATGTTAGGTGGGACTTGATCAGGTTTGAAGGAAGCATCAGCACAGAAAAGCCAGGAGAGACCATTTGGCTTAATGAAAGCCGCACATAATTCAAGAAGAATTATACGCCTTATAATATTTTTGTCCTCTATATAGATACTATTTTCATAATACATACAACATATGTACTAGCAGATTTTTGATTCATTTCAATCATGTTTATTATTTCAGCACAGTTGTCTTGGGTGTCCTTCACGTGCTTCTACTTTCATGACAACAACATGGGATCCATCATGCGTCTGGTGAGAGTAATCTTCACAACCACCGCGCAGTTGTTGCGACACGGCATAATTAAACAGATACCAAAATTGAATATCAGCCAGTTTCATAGTTCATAACTCCTTGTAAAAAAATATGGCTTCTTCTTCTACCGTTGAGCCCTGGCCATCAGTATCTGTATTCTCATCTGCAGGCTCGTAATCAAAATCGCAATTCCACGAAGGTTCTAGTGGAACGAGTTTGGATGCCGTCAAGATAGAAGAATGGTTTGACTCGCTCTCTTTCATCAAAGCATGGAAGCAAGAACATATGTTAAAGGAGCATATGTACGTCTATTTTAATGCTGCATAGTCCGTCAATTCTGAAAGACAGAACCTTATGTTTAGACAACAAACACTTACAGAAGCTTAGTTATAATTTCTGTGGTACAACTGCCTAATGAACAATGAACAAATCGAAGAAGGCTAGTAGTTGAATTAACATGTAGTTCCAAAAAGGAAACCATTGTAAAATACATTCAGCGCTAAATAGCAAATCGAAGAAGGCATATGTGCAAACAAACTTCGATGAATCCAACAGAGGAACTCAGGGAATAATAAAACAACCAGCAGCATATTCCAACCCAACACATCCCTGATCAATCCCCAAAGGACATTAGTACATGCAGAGAATCTACATGATAGAAATTGTCCAAGTTTTCTTAGTACTTGCAGCGTGGTCCATTTTCAAGATGTTCTTCGGCAAATTTATAGGCCTGCTTTACTTCTTTGAAAATACATCCCATCAACTTGCATCAAAGACATTAAGCGCATTGATTTCCATTAGAAAGAATGACTTGCATACATCTATAAAAATAACCAGCACACAAATCTGTCGGTGTGATAAAACCATATAGCTCAGCGTATGAACTGTGTAAAGGCCGAAAGAAATGTGTAAATGCTGAAGCTCAAGCACAATCTACGCATCGCGATTTGGAGCATCACAATCTTACTGACAAAAGTGAATGTGGGAAAACCAGATTTCCATGCGCTTTACTCTACAGCAATATATCTTAAATGAAAATCACAGATTAACAACATTACTGGGAACAGGAATAGGAAGACACAATAACGCTCCATACTTAACTACATCACAGAGAACCACCATTGACTCGAACCAACCTTTAATTAGTGGTTTCAAGAAATAGAATCCTGCCATTCACTTGACTCGATCATGCAGCATGAGTTTCATCATTGATGGAATAATCCAAATGCAGTCCGGAAAAAAAATGAAGATGTTGATGGATCCAGTAGGCAACGTGGGAGCAAATTATTTAGTGATCTCTAAGGCAGGAAATTACAGAAGCAAGGCATGCCTATAATTCTGCAACACTACACAATACAAAATGCTCTGAGTACTGCATTTCCATGTAGCATTGTCTCGACGTGCACCCAAGAGGATCAAGGGACCTGCTTTGGCTGGACAAAAACAAATGGCAAAAAGAATGGCTTGGGTGGACCCGGGTTGGCTCGAGAAAAGCTTTTGTCGCTGGTCAGCCAATAAGTGAACCACACTTCAACCGCACTATGGGAAAGGATATGCACTCTCTACCATGGAAAAGATATTGATTGACATTAGCAAGTGAGAAAGCATATCTTTTCTTCTGCACTCCACTCATAATGGCTGTAGGAACAAGGGACATCATGCTCTGGAAAATGTCCTGACATGCTACACTTCTGTTAGTCGATGTATAGGTCGGAGAATAAGAATGATAAACTACTGGCAGGCTCGGCCAGAGGGCTTGAATAGATAAATAAAATTTTATCATCATTTATAAGCCACTCCAAAAGCCTCTCGCGAACATACATGGTAGAACTGCAGTAAATAATAAGCATTAGCATGTTAGTTAGTTCTAGGAGATTTGAGGAGGATTGTTTTGGTTGGTCGCCCGCCGCGCGACCGTGGGCGAAACCCTATAGCTCGTCCCTCCAAGCTCCTCTTCCCCAGCCCCTCCTATCTTGGTCGGATGTGTACATAAGGTGAACATTGGACCCTTGCTGGGTCGAGTGAACGGGCGTCAGCGCTGTCGCCTGCCCCCTTCTTGAAGGCGTTGCTTACTGAAGTTCTCGTCGTTCGCTTCGCAATCCTTGTCTGCGTGGTTACTCCGGAGCTAGGGCCCGCAGACTCGTATGTAGTTGCGTGGGTAGGGACCGGGCAAGTGTGCAGTTGCCAGCCGATACTCAACTTTCTTTCTTTGCTCGTGCCGGCGACACCTTTATGACGGGATGCTTTGTCAGTAGTCGTGTTCTCTTTTGTTTTTGGGTGTCGTTTTTCTCTGTGTTTGCATTGTAAACCGACATCCCTAGTGTCGTGTGTTTGTAGTCCTCGCCGGTTGAGAGCTTTGTTAATTCAAAGTCGCTCTTAAGCCTTTATCTAAAAAAAGGAGATGTGAGGAGTTGTGACCGTAAGCCAAACAAAGAGTGGAAGGCACCAAAGAAAAAGGTACATAAGGAGGCGGGATCAAAGAACTCCAAGTCAAGAAATTGGGTAACTCGCTCCATTAAAATTGCACGCCAGCTCGTATACACCTAGCTTCGTGCTAGAAAGATATGGCCGTAGATTCGCAATGATACAGATATCCGATAACAATTGAGATTTCATACAAAGAACCTTGGCTCCATCATGATAGTTTATCACCAGTACAGAAGTTTTGGCCGATGTGTAGAAAGGAGTTACAGCAAGTTGTTAACCTTCAGAGATTTGCTTCAATTCTTATATCCATAGGACACTGAAAATGATCTTTGATGTGAGAAAATGCCTAAAAGAAAAGCCTGCACAAAAGGGCACCAAGTTAACTCTAGTTACACATCTCATGTAGGCTATTTTTCAATTCGAATAACGTAAACTTATACATGGAAAAGGGCTATCATCACATGATTTTGACGGATGCACTTCACTATGTGATCTATGAATCCTATATGCACAATACAAAAATATTTATTCTATGCATCGAATGACCCGTACATGCATGATAAAAACTGAATCTTTCCCCGAGATTTTTGGGTGCTAGGTATAGATACATTTACGCATTAAAAGGAATAAGAGATGATTCCACCGAATTACAAATTATAACATGAGTTTGCGACATGCATGCAAAGCCCATACTCTACTCCAACCATCATATGCTACTAATAGTTAGGACTAAGGACGAAGTATTCGCATTCACTCTAGCATTTTTTTAGAGTATATCATACTACAAACACAACTCTTTCAAGCCATTGCTTTCCAGAAGGTGTATTTTTGTAATTAGCTAGGTTTTTAGCACAAATACATTTCTGAATTTTTCCATCACACATAGCCAACTATAAGTGACATCTTATCTCAACAAGTGTTATGCAATTTGAGGTCGAAAGCTTCGTCGCGAATGCAACACACTAAGAGTCTATGAAAGTAGAATGATCTTAGTGTGTAAACCTTGTCGCATACTCGTAAGCAAGAACATGGGTTCACCTTACAACACAGCAAGAGCCGTATGACATTTTCATGCTTGAGTCTTGAAACAACCAACACCTCGCAAAGAGAGATTATGTGAGAACAAAATAGGGTCTCGAACCTACGCAAGGGAATCTTAGTCGAGCTGTTTGCTAGAGTCGGGCACTTGCGGTCCGAGATAGAACCCTCCTTTCCCAGCATTCTGAGCACCGATGTCGATCATGGCAACGAATAGCATGGAGTCGTGGCCAGTTTCGAGCGGAGCTTCGTTGGCACGATCCGAGCGGCCTATCGCCGTCCTCCACGCAGCCGGGAGGAGCCTGGAGCCCATGCGCTCGTGAGAGAAGGACTCGGGCGACCTGGCAACGCTCTTGCTCGCGATCCGGGAAGGGCGTCGGGCCTCCATGTCACCGAGACGTGATGTGGACGAAGAACAACCGAGGGGGAGATGGTGACGGCCGGATCCGTGCGGGGAGGATGGATCCGTGTGGTGGAGGATGTGAGGCCGCCACTCGCCCTCTTCGGGTTCCTCTCTCCTCACCTAACTCCGGTCAATTTCTTCCACCTGGGAGATGAGATGGGTGAGGGCGAGTGAGGTGGGGATGGGGTGCCACGGGAGAGATGGGATTCACGTGGGTGGTTAGGAGGATGAGACAGACGGATGGAGGGGCTGTACCTGCGCCGCCGCGACGAGCAGACTGGGGAGAGGTCGATCCGGACCGTCGGAGCCCGTCGGCGCCTAGCTTCGAGGATGCGATGGATGACGACTCCTCGGAGAGCACGCGGCGACACAGCCCCACTACGGGCTCGGCAGTTTAGGGGTCTTCCCTCCGGATCGCGTTGTCGCCCGGGCGGCGTCCCTCCGGATCTCGTCGTAGTTTGGGGCGGCGTCCGTGAGTGGTCGAGCCGGAGCGGGTGTTGCGGGTGGAGTGGATGCGGAGGATAGTGGCATTGGGCTTGGCCCAGTTTGGCGCTTGCGGGACGACGGAGGCTAGGTCGAACGACGAAGGGGTTGGTCGTAGTGGCAGAATAGGGAACATATTCCTCCTTTTTAAGTAGTGTAGAAGATGGGAGACGCAGCAAAAAACCAACATGATAAACCGGTAATTGTTAAAAAACATAACGGGTCTATGGGCCTGATTCCGCCCACCTCATGTACAGGCCCGTAGCCTCTAGAAAGCAAGCGAGAAAGCACAAGCCGAATATCGGCCTGAACTTGAAATCAAATCAAACCACCGGAGTACAGCGAATGGCAGCGGAGCCGCGAGGGCGGCCGCCCACGAGCGGGACGGCGGCGGCGCCATCACCGACGCCCTCTCTCTCTTCGCCTCCCGCCTCTCCCGCCGCAGGTTCGCGCACACAAACGCCCCATCCCTCCCCTCGCCAGCTTCTAGAACCTCCCATTTCAGTCCCTCCCCGCGTCGACCGCGCAGGTTTGGGGACGATGAGCTGCGGGTACTTGAGGCGGCGCTCTCCAGCGGCGGAGACGTGGCCGCCATGCTAGCAACGCGCTCGGAAGCACGGCGAATGCTACGGGAGCGCTCGACCGAGGCGTTCGCTGCGGCCGCTGCTGAGGAGGTCGGGGCGAGGCTCTCCGTCGCCGATTTCTTCGCGCGCGCCTTCGCCCTCGCGGGCGATGTCGAGGTGAGGACCAATTGTTCACATTGCGTAAGTGAGATTCTCGCTCTAAGGTTCGAATATTTGGGGGTGCATCTTCAGTGCTTCAGTTCAGTATAGAAATTTGGGTGCAGTTTCAGGGTTCGATTTTGGGGTGCAGTATCAGTGCTTGATTTCAGTATAGAAGAGTCCCGCGGCATGTGTGAGTGGTAATGCAGCTTCAACCCTTCGGTTTAGTATAGTAGCGTGTTGTGGCTGCGGTATATGTGTGAATTGGGATGCGGTTTCACGGTTATATTTGTGATGCAGTTTCAGTGCTCTGTTCAGTATAGAGAAACCATCACAGAGCATTTATCAATCATGATGTGTTCATTATTATTTTTTCTTGAGATTTCAGAGTGACATCTTAGCTCCTTGGATGAGTCTATGCTAAACGGCTATGTTTCGTGTTGTTCTCTGTCGGTTTCACGGTTATATTTGTGATGCAGTTTCAGTGCTTCTCTTCAGTATAGAGAAACCATCACAGAGCATTTATTAATCATGATGTGTTCATTATTATTATTTCTTGAGAGTTCAGAGTGACATCTTAGCTCCGGATGAGTCGATGGCAAACGCGTATGTTTATTGTTGTTCTCTGTCACTTCACTAATCCTGTTAACTTTTACTGGTAGAGCTGCCTTGCTACGAGATATGAAGCGCTGCTTCTGCGAGAGGCCAAGTACTCCGACGACCCACATCTGCATGTATCACATGAAGAATGGTTAACCTTTGCGCAGGACTCTCTTGATAATGGATTCTACGCCATTGCTTCCAAGGTAATCCAGTCTGATTGATCTGTATTATGTCTCCACTTGTCTTACATTGGTTTGTGCTTGAACATATACTCAGATACTGGTATTGCTTCCATACTATCTTCATCATATTGGTGATTCTTCTTTATACGGTTATAACTTATTGCCCTACCCAATTAAAATGACTTATCCATATTGCAGTTAGGCGATAGTTGAATGTCATTAGGCCCAAATTTCGTTCAAAACCCAGCCCCTATGCGGGTCAGCCTTACTCATGCTTCATAACTGGGCGTTTGTTCTAGCATTGTTCAAAAGAGATAATCCAGAGTTACTATGCTTGCACTTTCAAGCATCATGTGCTGGTACTACTAATGGTCCAGGATGTTGGTGAAGAATATGAATCATTAATATTGTGATAGTTCAAAGAAGTGGACCACTTGTAGCGGCTTATAAATCATACAGTAGGTTCTGTAGCCTAATCCATGAAGGGCTAGCAGATGTTTATCTGCATTCTTCTCTTATCTATTTTACATTGTTATGTACAGTAGCTTTTAAACTTAATTTAAACTGAGGCCATCTTATAAGTATTATTATTTTACTCTGAAATGAAACTGGTCATGTTGTACTTTGACATGACAAAAACTGATGACTTAATTCTGGTAGAAATAATGCTTGAAATAAATTTCCTAGGAGATAGTAATTTCATGCTGCCTTACTCTTAATCTTGAACATTTCAATATCCCAAGAGTAGTTTAACGTTGAACTGAGACCTACCAACTGATTCGAATGGAAGAGCATTCCTCTTAGCACATACTTGAACGAAGTGATGACAGGTGTTTGATGACCGTGTGCTACTTACATTGGTGTTTTTGTGTTTTTGTGCTTTGGACAACTGAGCACAGATAAATATCGATCATTCTGGAGACCAACGTTGGCCTGGGTTGTTTAGTCTCTGAATGGTCGATCAGCTAACACTGGATACTGTTTCATAAAGGCTATTTGTGACTGTTACATTTATCATGTTAATGCGATCAGCTCAGTCAGGTTATCTACTTTTCTTTGCTGGAGTACATTCTGCTGCTTGAACTGTAACTATCTTTTATGAACCCCTGATTATATTGTTAGTCTCAGCATCTCATATGTTATACTCCGTATTTCTTAATTCTTACTCCTTTATGTACTTTTAGGCTTTTGCAAATGCTCTTGTTCACAATCATTCCAGCACCTTGGACTCCACTAATCCAATTCTGAAGAAGAGCAAGATCAATGATATAAGAGGACTCCAAAACTTGGCCAAGTCATTATCTGGACAGCGTTCTGGTTAGTTCTGTAATGCCATGGAAAGTGTAAATTACATGTTAAGAAGCTGATCCTGCTTTGATTGGGGAAATGAATTAAATAGGAAGCGTTACTACACGTTTATTCATTGTAGTAACATAATCTGACGACTTGTGGTTTATTTGTTTCAAGTTAGGACAGTGAGTCTTCTATTTGATATTTGAAACTTGGGAATTCCAAATTTCAATACTGATGCTTGTGCTTTGACAGTTCAGGCACAATCTGCTGAATACATGAAAAGGAAAGCTCCAAGCATTAGTGAAAAGTGCAATTTACACTCAGAAAAACCGAAGTTACCAGGAAACATGATGTTTAGGTTAGGGATCAAAACAAGGAATACACAAAAACTACTCTGTAGCCGCAAGAGGAACTTAGAAGATGTCTAATTTCAAGCATTATCAGTGTGACTTCTCCCCCAAGACCGAGAAGAGTGGCTTGATCTTTCTTCCAAGCCATTTTGATACAAGAGGTGAATTTTCATGCATTTGTTTTACTTTTCTGCCGTACTTTGAACTTCTCGGTCTAGTATCTATTGAGTATCTGCAACACGTACCATCGCTATATATTTCATTTCATCTCACTTATGGATTGGATCTTTACGGAGTACTTCGATAGCTGGGGATATTCTCTTCCATCATTAACTTTCCTTCTTTGAGTACATCCATACCTCTATATGTGGCTCCTTCTCAGATTGCAATGATTAGTGCTTTGATCAAAAGAAGACCACTTTGAACTTTCTCTCTCTAAGATAACTATGTTACGTCATACGTCTGATTATGTAAGATCGATATGTTGGGTTTCTATTGGTAGCATGTGCACGACAGTCATGTTCATTTTCTTTAGTATCATGCATGTGCTGTGTGGAACTCCTGTTTTACCATCTCTTTTACCATGCCATGTGTAACTGAACACCTGCCATCCATAAGTATCATGCCCACTTGAGAGCATTGGATTCTGGTAATGAAAATACCAACGAGTAGGCAACCACCTCTCAATTCAACTGGACGTCCAATAACAGGCAATGCCACGAAAATAGGATATTTCTGTCAGCTTACATATTATTCACCATAATATATTTAACTGCATATGGCACTATAATTTCTTTTGCCGATTGGCTACTGCTCGATATGATATGATTAAGCAAGCTTAACCAATAACCATGTAAAATTCTGCTTCATCATCTTGACAATGTAGCTGCTTAATATCTCGATTATATCAAGTTCAATTAGGTGAGGTTTTTTCGCACTTAGATTTGATATCCAGATCAGGGACGATTATTTGGATCTGACATAATGATTATGTTTCTTTTGACCTCCGTGCTAGTGCCATATTTGCAGTGTATTGCTAATCTGCTATGATGTGCTGTCTTTTCTTTTGAGATAATTCCATAGCAAAATATTTCACATTTTGTTTCTTGGGGAGGTGCTACTGTGCAGAATAGAACAAGACAGTCCTAAGACATGGCATTAGCTACGTTTCGTTGAGCAATAGGACACTTTACCTTATAGAATTCAGAATAGGAAAAAAAAAAATCTCTTGGGAACACACTAAAACCTAGAAGGTTGGTAGTGACAAGTCAGGAGTAAGCATGTGAGTTACCTTGGAACGTCAAGCACTTAACATGTGGCAGTGTCGGTTAAACCCAACTATGAAGTTTGACCCCAGAGCACATGGGCACAGAACAGAAACTAACGTGAATTAGCTAGTGGTCCAGGTCCATCCTGATAAGTAGAATCTTGGGAGCCTCTGTTCGTTTTTCTTTCTAGTAAAGCAGGCTCTATCCTATTGGAGGCGTTTAGATGGGATGGGGTGGGAACAAGTCGTCGTGTTGGGGAAAGAAGATGTCTGTTGCATGTTCCAGCGCGTTAAGAAAGTTAGTTTCTTTTGTACTACACTTTGGGTTTTTAGTGCTGGAAAATTACCAGGGTAGATAGAGTGCGGTATAAGAGCACACGAGGTAAATAAGCCTACAGTCTGCAATGTGGCCATGTGGGTAAGCATGCGCTTAGTCAATTGAATTTACCAAAGCATGAGAAGATCCATTTGGCACTTGGACTTTGAAATTAAGTCTGAACCACGATGAAGACTTCAGTTGCAATGGTTTCTTGGAGTTAGCTTAGCGGTGAAACATTGTCGGCAGCTTAATTGTTTAGCGGTGAAAAACACGAATGCCCTGAGACCTTTTGGGTTTCGATAGCAACGTGCATGTGCATGCACGCACCGCAACAACTTTAGAAATCCTGCCTCCTCCGGGACTGGTAGTTTCAAATGCCCCTTTTCCCTATGCCATGAGAAAGGGAGACGTTGCAGTAGACGAGAAAGAACATGCTCCTTTTTCTTCTGTTCATGTTTGACATATTGATACCAGTAGTCTACTACGCATCTTGTTTTTTGTTGAGGCCATTTTTGTTGTTTGAGGCAAACTATGCTTCTTGTAGTGTTGCTCCAGCATGAATTTGTCCTGTCATCCACACTGGAAACAAATCTGGATTAGCGGTAGGATGTGGTTGCAGAGTCTGCATCACAAGTTGGTACGAGACCTTAATGGCGTTAGACATGGCCGCATGGGTGCATGTACGTACGTGATATACCACATGTCACCTCCTGATGACTAGCGCGACACATTACGGATACTTGTCTGTAGCTAGCATACTATAATTGACATTTATTGAATATGCTTCTATACGATGATGTAATACTGCTCTGGTGGAGGACAAATCCCCAATCTCGTTGTCCGCTTGATGTGTACATACGTGTCAGGCTTCTTCCTGATCTTGACATGATTTAATATGCACATGGGATAAACAAATACACCAGTATCTGTTATTTTCTCACGTATATTTGATTAGCAGTGTACTCCAGTTCATTAGCATTGAAGATTGATTGAAGCTTGTACATAGAAGTATCAGCAATCTGTAGAGGAGTGAAACAGACATCCATGTCGAGCCCCTCCATTTCCAAACTTGACTTAATTAATTTACTCATCTCTAGCTAGCTACGAAATTAAGCACTAGTAGTACTGTGTGCAATTAATGCATAATTAGGGTTAAGTTCGATCTTCCCTCATTGATGCTACTGGGAAGCTATGCTAATTTAACAAGTACACATGTAACAGCGTTCGTCAGAAGGATCAGATCAGCAAAGCTAATTAATCATGAGTGTCTCATCTCAATGGTCAACTCTGAACGTGCGTGCATGCAGGGTCAAATGATCCAGCTGCAGATTGTACAGCTAGCCAAGTGTGACGGTGCCGCGTGAAGTGAAAGGTAAGCAGAATTTTTCCAGACCATAACGACCATTGGGTGATGCATATATAGATTCTTGTACTATAGCTAATTAATCAACCTTGGCTGCTAAGTAGAGACAAACAAGGCAGGAAGACTTTACACACACTGCATGCATTACCAGTAGGTACATGGCTACGCCCATTCAAAGATACTCCAGCAAGCAAGAAAACAACGCTGATTAATTAGCATAACATCACCACTAAACTAATCTATCACGCTAGTTTGTTTGCTTGTTTGTTTGTCCTGACTAATTAATTAGGTTGCAATTAGTAACGATTTAGCTCCACCGTAATCCCATTGACACCTAGCTTAGCCTCCATCATCCTGGCTGCCTTGTTTCCTCTATAAAAAGGCTAAGCTCTGCACCCATCACCCTCCCCCTTCCCTTTAGCTTTGCAACCAGCTCCATCAGTTGCTCTCTCTTCTCTTCTCCTAGCTCGTAACTAAGAGGTAACACACAGTCACACGCTGCCATGGCCGGAGTTCAGAGCGGGAGCAGCAGCGCCACCCCATGTGCCTCCTGCAAGCTTCTGCGGCGGCGGTGCGCTAGGGACTGCGTGTTCGCGCCCTACTTCCCACCGGAGGACCCGCATCGGTTTGCCACCGTGCATCGGGTCTTCGGTGCTAGCAACGTCAGCAAGATGCTACAGGAGCTCCCGGTTGCGCAGCGGGCTGACGCAGTGAGCAGCCTTGTGTATGAGGCCACGGCGAGGATGCGCGACCCTGTCTACGGCTGCGCTGGCGCCATCTCCTACCTCCAGCAGCAGGTCGCCCAGCTCCAGGCGCAGCTCGCTGTCGCACAGGTCGAGATCCTCCAGCGCATCCACCACCCATCTCCCGGCGCTGCATTCCATCTGCAAGAGCTTCAGCAGCGTCCGGAGCAGCAGCAGCTAATGCAGATGGACGATGATGACAAGGTGTACAGTAGCCTCGTCATGCAGAATGATCTGATGAGCACGCTGCTGCTGCAGGAGGCGTGCCTTAAGAAAGAGTCCCTATGGACATGATCATTATGTGTGATAATTGTCTAGTGTTCCTGCTTTGATTCATAAAATGTTTTCTCTGCTTCTGTAATTTTCTGAGAATTGGGAAATTGAGAAGAAAGTTGATTTAATTGGGGGATAGTTTTTCTAGACATTGGACAAGAGGACCTCCTGGCCTTCGTAAAACGCACACGATCAGCTGGGCCTCATGTTCATGCATTGCATACTATCTCCATTTCTGTTCATGAGTCAAGAAGGCAAAAATTCTCATGTTCTTTACACATTGGACGAGAAAACATGCCGGCCTCTGCATCACAGTCAGTTGGGGCACACTATAGTATCTCCATTTTTTCTGTTCATGGATCACGAAGACAAAAACTCCTATGCTTTTTATACATTGGGCGACAAAACATGCCGACCTCTGCATCATAAGAACATAAGATGTAGACAGTCAGTTGGGACACATTTTCATGCATTGCATAGTCTCTATATCTGTTCATGGACCACGAAGGAAAAAAAACTGAGTGGTCTTCTGAACCACAAAGTTCAGTTAGTTGAGGCTTATTTCCACACATCATGTATCAGGAGTGCCGTTTTGCCTGCAGATATTGTTGTTTGTGGAAGATGTGAAGCGCATTTGGCTTCACACACATGGTACAGTAGGATCCAAATAGTTTGTTCGTGCGCATCACGACATAAAGCATCCCAAGGTAGAACTAATTAATGCTTTCTAATGGAAGACCTGACCTACTAGATTCCTAATCTCTCTGCACAAGACATGTGTCCTGTCTGAGCAAGCACTTACCTGGCTTCACTAACACTTGAACTGTCAGATATGGCTTGTTAACTACAAACATTATGATAATAGTTGGATCTTATATAGCTCTGAGTGGTTGAGTGCCGCGTGTCACCAATGCAGACAAAACCTAATGATTTCTGATCTCTGTCTTTCATCAGGAAAAGAATGAGTTTTAAAGTATTTTGCTCGATGAACACTCTATAAATGGTTTCTAAAAATGATTCGACTGATAGGTTAGACATGATTGATGGAGATGAAGTTCTTTCACTATTTACAGATGATTGCATTAGTTATGATATTAGTTGTCAAGGTATGCATGCATGCATCAAGTGTCAATCTAGGACAAACAAAGGATCAGCTGTAGCTAGACCCCACAGTGCTGCTTACATTATCAACACATCTCGGTGGAGTTTTTGGCTTTTTGCAGACATACGTGTCTCCTCCTTCAATACATAATTCGACAGCTGAACACATCGGTTAAAAATAGTATCATATCAAACATCTTGGATGAGTAGGTGTTGTTCGAGATCATCAACCTCTGTTTCATCTTTTCATGTTGGCTTAAGATCATGGAACTACCCCACCTGGACAATAATGACTTGTTCTCCCCTTTGGTACCAACTAGAGGGTCCCAATTCTGGAATACATTACAGAAGCTCAAATGGTACTTCAACCTTGGGGCTAAGCATCTCGTCCACGATGGGAGGCGACCGTATTTCTGGTTGGACTGGTGGACGGGGAGGGCCCCTCTCCACCTGTCGTTTCCACACCTCTTCGCTTGCTGTGATAATCACTTCGCCACTGTGGCTGCGGTCATGGCGGAAGGGGGGGGTGGCACATTAGGTTCCGGCGTACCTTTGGCACGGCGGAGATGGTTGAATGGGAGAATCTTTGCAGGATTTTCGATCTTCATCCGCACTCCATGGGGGAGGACCAGGTCACGTGGGCCTTGGAGCCGTCCGGGGTTTTCTCCACTCACTCCCTTTACCTACGCTTGTCGCAAGGGGCGACTGTCACGTTCTTCAAGGAGGTGTGGGCTACTAGGGTTCCCCCGAAGATTAGAGTGTTCCTTTGGTAGCTCATTAGGGGGAGGCTTCCGTTTGCGGAACAGGTGGCCAAGAGACATGGCCCCTCCGACGGGAGCTGCGCGTTGTGTGGTATGTTGGAGGATTGCGACCACATTTTCTTCAACTGCCACCTCGCGAAATTTTTATGGGCAGGAGTTAGGGAACTCCTCTCATGCACCTGGAATCCGACAGGGGTCGGCGATTTCGTCGCCTTAGTGCAAGGCCTGTCGGGGCCCTTACGTAGGTTAGCTTGGTATGCCTTTGCGGCGCTAGGTTGGACGCTTTGCCCTACACGCAACAAGCTAGCTCTAGAGGGGAAGGTCATTGCTCATTCGGCTGATGCTTTGTTCTTGATGTCTATACACATGCAGAGCTGGAGGGTTCTAGTCAGACAACCGGACAGGGAGCTTCTGGACGAGGCGTTGGGAGAGCTTAGGCGGCTACCTGCGAGGACGAGGACTGCAGCGACACATGAGACGTCCTAGCTATCTATCTGTTTTTTCCTTTTCCTAGTGTGGTGTGCCCCAGAGGCGCTTGTTCGGATTTGTGCCTTAGTTGGTGTTGGTGGGATCGGTCTCAGACTTGTTATTGTATTACGTGACAATTTCTTTGCCATGAGGGCCTTATATTATTATATATAAAGCCGGGCCGAGGGCCTTCTGTTTAAAAAAAACCTTACCCCATCTCCCACTCATTATCACTTATCCTTTCTCTTGTTCCCGGTGAAATGCACATGGCAGAGGATTTCGATTACACTGATTATAATGTTCTTCTTCAGTAGCAGTACGTATGATTGCCATAGTTTTTCTTAGGCCATCTTACCTTTTTTTAGGGGATCTGACCTTTTGTTTTCTGAGAGGCCATAGTTGATAGTTGTAGGGCTCTCATTTTCCCCCCTCTCGTTCTCTCTCCAGTCTACTGTAGCTGAGAGCCTCCTCGAAGGCGCCGGGCCGAACAAAAGCCGATCTCGCCGGCGCCACCGGTCGAGATGGGTGGAGGGGAGGTACCGGAGTACATAGAGTAGCTAGGGTTTGCGGCTTTTTGCCGGTAGGGGGCTTGATGCCCAGTAGTGCGAGCGGTGGAGGAGATCTGGCCGCCTGGATCTCGTCCGATCTAGGGTTCTTCCTTCTCTCTCTTTTTCTCCGACGGTCGGAGGAGGGAGTGGAGAGGAGGACTGACGCTCAGTCCAATAAAGAAGTGGCGGTGAACCACCTTCTGCACAGCGATGGCGGCGGGAGGCGTCTTTCCCTGGCCGGCCTTGGAGGCGAGGGGGGAAAGCGCTCCTGCTGGAGGCCATCGGCGTGAGCGAGCTCCTGACCGGCCGTGGAGGCGAGGAGGAGCACAACCACGCCAGATCTTCGTCGACTGCTGCTGGGTGGCCTTATCTGCACTGCTTCTGTTGCAGTAGCAGAGCACTGATGCTGTTTCTCTTGGTCGGCCGTGGAGGCGAGAGAGAGGACAGCGGTGGTGCTGCTGCTATGCGCTGGAGACGGTGCCGTATCTACATCATCCGCGGAGCTGGGAGACACCAGCTCTTTCTCCGGTGGTTCTCTACAAGCGCAAACACGCAGCTGGCACCATGGCCGCTGCGATCTGCAGCCGATGCGTCGGCTGTTTCTCTGCCTCCAAGACGGAGGCATCTCCCTGTCCTTACTGGAGCTCGACGCCTCCTCACAGCCAAGTGATTAGTTCCCGGCGGCGAGGAGGTTGCCAGTGGGGGTGGGTTCTCGCCAGACGGAAGAGTTCGAGCACCTTCTCTCCATTCCTTGGCGGCGACGCTTCGAGGATGCCGGCGACCGACGACGGTGGTGCTCCAGGACTGGATTGCTTTTCCACCTTTTGTTCTGGGGTGTTCTTTCTAAAGTTACATGCCTTATCTTCAAATACTAGGTTCTTTAGGGCAAGTAAAGGGCCTGTATGCATATTGTGCCCGGCACGTGTTACTCTAATAATATACCACCTACTGTTTCAAAAAAAAAAAGTTGATAGTTGTGTACTTGAGAAGTTGTGTCCTGAAATCCTTGGTGGACATTGGCCTTATTCTGTAGTTTTGGTTGGCCCAAATCATAGTTTCATGCATGCATTCTCAGATCTGGGCCGTCTCCACAAGCATGTAGCCCAACAATCCTTGTCTCTTCCTGGGTTTATCTTTGTACTTTGATCCTATCAGCCCATCACAATTGGAACCTGGGATAGGAATTGGCATTTTGCCAATGCAGTTTCTAGAATGAATATGTATTTGTTTCGATATTGTTGTTGCCAAGGACTAATATGGTTACTATTCTAGTTGATATACATAATATTAAGAGATTTTTTTTGACTTGTTTACAAATTTTCTAGAGAAATTAAGCTTCAAGGCTGTATATATTATTTGCCCTACTTTGCAATGATCTGCGTGTATTGTAGAAAGAACACTACACTCCCACCTGAAAGTATGACAGTTGAAAAGCATTGCACCGCACCTTGAGTATTAGCTACCAAGTGATAGCATACTGGATTTTGAGGAGCGCACAAGACTTCAACAATGTGTCTGCAATCTTTTGATATCTCAAAATACCAGAGGTGGAGCTAGGATTTACTCCATCAGTACTCTGTTTTTTTAAGACCGATGATGGCTCTTGTTAGCCAGCCTAACCCACTAGAGCTTAATTTAATGTTTAGGACCCTCTATCCACACATGTATTTGACGGTACTAACTACTTCCAGTTTGTTTTAAGCATTGCCCACACGTACGTCGTCCCCGTCGGTGCACGGCTAATTAAGAAGGTTTGTTGCATCTAAAAAAAAAAGGTTTGTTGCTGAGCAATGTGTGAACGTGCATGTTGTTTCCGTCCACATAATAGCATATTAGCCGTACCCTCCCCAGCTATGTACTAAGTACAGCTCCTAACCCTCCCCGCGCGGCAGCGCCGCGCCTAAGAGGCCGCCGGCGGCCATCTCCCCGTCCCCTCTCCCGCCGCCACCGCCCTGTGCGCTGCTGGGCAAAGCCCCGGTGGCGTGGCGGCGGCCTTTACCTCCGCCGGCGACGGGAGGAATCGGCTGCGGCCTCCACCGGTTCCTTCCACTTCGTCGACGGCGACGACGGGGCAGCGATGGCCAGGGGTGGCGCGCCGTGGTGGCGGTTCGGCCGGGTTCGATGGCGGGTTTCCGATCTGGGCCCAGATGGGCTTAGGCGGGCTCGTGTGTTCGCCCTCGATCCTCCCTGCGGCTGCGGCGTTTTCCTGGGCTTCTCCCGCGTCTTGAGGTGGCCTGGGGGATCTTTTGATCTCATGTCCAGTCCCAACAACGAGTTGGGGAGTGTAGCTGCCGGTGAAAACCGTGCTCTGACTTTGGTCATGGCGGACGATGGCGACGTCACATGCCGTTACTTTCTTGAAGGCATCGTTGTCGTAGTCTACGGCTTCTTACTCGTGCTGCTCCTGGAGAATCCTAGATCCAATCCCGGATCGGGCGATGGTGGCGTACGTCATCATTCTTCCTCCTAGGGGCATCGTCTATGGAGAGGGTCCTGAGGTGGAGCGACGTTTTTCTTTCGTGTTGAAGACGGCGAATCTCGGCGACGTGGTGCAGCGGGGTAGCATCGTCGGGTACGTCATGTTCGACGTGCGCAGGATGGTGGAACTGTCTAGCGCCGTGGTGGCGTTGGTGGCAGGCCTCACAAGGTCATTGCATTGATCTCTCCTGAAGATGGGTATGCGGTGGCGAGGACTTCTGGAGGGTGTATGATGGTATGCGCCGAGGGTCTGCCAGACCGGTTGTGCCACATGTTCGCCATTAGACGACTTGTCGAGGCCTTCGATTTTTCGATGATGTGCGTTGGTGTGATGTCGGGGTGTTGGCTCTGTTCATTGACCCCCCCCCATTGGTGATGTAGGATTAGCGAGCTGTCGTTAGTTTTGGTGGCTTCGGTTCGATCTTTGTAATTTTTCTTGTAAAGTGTTGTGAATAATCTAATAAAAAAACCATGTGCATCGCTTAGATGCAGAAGTTAGGGTGATATTTCCCCTATTTCGAAAAAAATAATAGCATATTACACAATTCTTCCGAACTTTGCAATCTAGTAGTACATCAATTGGTAGCAAGCACGGTAGAGATGCGCATTATTGTTGGTCGTACTAGAATAACATGGTTTGGTGAGGTGGTTGGAGCAGGACACGATAGCCTTTTTCCCTCGTCCCTGCAGGGATTAGCTAGGTAGGTCCAATGTGTTCTTTCAATCTTTTGACCTGTGGTCATCAATCATTTTCGCAGATGTCACCAGCATCCTGCACCAGGCTTACTGCAGGTAGATGCTGCCCGCCACTCGAAACCGAATTGATCTAGTTGGAAATTCCTCAGAATTGGCAAATCAGGCACCAGTAGAAATTGCAGTCTGATGCATGCACATGCATGTTGACCTCCACTGAGAATCATGCACCGTGCTGCCTCTGGAAAATACCATATCTGGTCCTTTATGCTATGCTGGTAAGTAATTGACTACCATATTCGGTCTTTGGGAGCATCCCGGATGAAGTAAAAGGTGCTGGGTTGATGCAAATATCACAGTCACACACCGGGGCTTCCCAAATAGAAATCGGCAGCAACGCTGGATATAGGCTTTGGGGAGTACCGGCCAACCCATCGTGGTTTGGGGGTCGGCTCCCTCAACCGACAGCCCGTAAATTCACCCCCAATGGCCAAAAGGCTAAAAAAAGAAATCCAAACCATAGTTCAAAGTCGGCCACAGAGGCCCACATTTAAATCCAACTCTCAAAGTTCAAATTCACCAGCCATGCAGCCGGCGGCAAAACACCATCGAATCCTGTTACAAATTAACCGAGGAGAGTGTCGGATGTTCGTGTCCCAAAGAAAACGGGTACTCGCAAGGAACCCGAAGGAGGTGTCGAAAACGTACAAGGGCTGAAGACACGGTTCCCAGGCTCACGGTGACGTTGGCGATGCTGGCATGACGAGCGCACATGCGAGCAAGAGATAGACAAAAACGATCTACCTAGATTCAGGGCCCTCATGAGGAGGTAACACCCTTACTACTGCCTTGTTTGTATTGCCTGCAAAGGCTCATGAGGTCCAAGAGGGTTTTACAGAGCGCCGGCTTGAAGAAGCTGTAGCCCAGATCTAGATGCGATCTCCTAAACCTTTGCTAGAGAGAGAAAGGCCAATCCCCTTCTACGGAGCAGCCGTCCTTCCTTTTATAGAGGCACTGGTCCTCCTCTCCAAGAAAGCGTGGGAGAGGGGTTGCCACAGCCGCGCCCAAGGAGTAGGATAGTTGTCCACACACTACTACGAATGGACTTAGTCTAGGGTGGTAAAACGCTGGTCCATATGAGTGGTTCGCTTCCGTTGATGTCCTTCTCTGACGCGCTGCAGCGCCCACCGCATCCCTCTAGTAAAGCCGTGATGCGCGTAGATGACACGTCCGTTGGGAACCCCAAGAGGAAGGTGTGATGCGCACAACAGTAAGTTTTCCCTTAGAAAGAAACCAAGGTTTATCGAACCAGGAGGAGCCAAGAAGCACGTTGAAGGTTGATGGTGGCGGAATGTAATGCGGCGCAACACCAGGGATTCCGGCGCCAACGTGGAACCTGCACAACACAACTAAAGTACTTTGCCCCAACGAAACAGTGAGGTTGTCAATCTCACCGGCTTGCTGTAACAAAGGATTAACCGTATTGT
Organism: Lolium rigidum; assembly: GCF_022539505.1. Lineage (NCBI taxonomy): Eukaryota > Viridiplantae > Streptophyta > Magnoliopsida > Poales > Poaceae > Lolium > Lolium rigidum. The sequence goes on from NC_061512.1 coordinate 134,334,608, forward strand.
GTGGAAGATGATTGTTTGCAAGAAAACGAGTAAAGAACAAGTATTGCAATAGATTGTATTTCAGATGTAAAGAATAGGACCGGGGTCCACAGTTCACTAGAGGTGTCTCTCCCATAAGATAAAAGCATGTTGGGTGAACAAATTACAGTCGGGCAATTGACAAATAGAGAGGGCATAACAATGCACATATATGATATGATAAATATAGTGAGATTTAATTGGGCATTACGACAAAGTACATAGACCGCTATCCAGCATGCATCTATGCCTAAAAAGTCGACCTTCAGGTTATCATCCGAACCCCTTCCAATATTAAGTTGCAAAACAACAGACAATTGCATTAAGTATGGTGCGTAATGTAATCAATAACTACATCCTTAGACATAGCATCAATGTTTTATCCCTAGTGGCAACAGCACATCCACAACCTTAGAACTTTCTGTCACTCGTCCCGCATTTAATGGAGGCATGAACCCACTATCGAGCATAAATACTCCCTCTTGGAGTTAAGAGCAAAAACTTGGCCGAGCCTCTACTAATAACGGAGAGCATGCAAGATCATAAACAACACATAGGTAATAACTTGATAATTAACATAACATAGTATTCTCTATCCATCGGATCCCGACAAACACAACATATAGAATTACGGATAGATGATCTTGATCATGTTAGGCAGCTCACAAGATCCAACAATGAAGCACATGAGGAGAAGACAACCATCTAGCTACTGCTATGGACCCATAGTCCAGGGGTGAACTACTCACTCATCACTCCGGAGGCGACCATGGCGGTGAAGAGTCCTCCGGGAGATGATTCCCCTCTCCGACAGGGTGCCGGAGGTGATCTCCAGAATCCCCCGAGCAGGTAAACGATAACAAAGATAATTTCTGAAGTGACATGCCATCATAACCTTGATCATACTATTGTAAGCATATGTAATGAATGCATCGATCAAAACAATGGTAATGGCATGAGTAAACAACTGAATCATAAAGCAAAGACTTTTCATGAATAGTACTTCAAGACAAGCATCAATAAGTCTTGCATAAGAGTTAACTCATAAAGCAATAAATCAAAGTAAAGGTATTGAAGCAACACAAAGGAAGATTAAGTTTCAGCGGTTGCTTTCAACTTGTAACATGTATATCTCATGGATAATTGTCAACATAGAGTAATATAATAGGTGCAATATGCAAGTATGTAGGAATCAATGCACAGTTCACACAAGTGTTTGCTTCTTGAGGTGGAGAGAAATAGGTGAACTGACTCAACATAAAGGTAAAAAGAATGGTCCTTCAAAGAGGAAAGCATCGATTGCTATATTTGTGCTAGAGCTTTTATTTTGAAAACATGAAACAATTTTGTCAACGGTAGTAATAAAGCATATGAGTTATGTAAATTATATCTTACAAGTTGCAAGCCTCATGCATAGTATACTAATAGTGCCCGCACCTTGTCCTAATTAGCTTGGACTACCGGATCATCACAATACACATGTTTTAACCAAGTGTCACAATGGGGTACCTCCATGCCGCCTGTACAAAGGTCTAAGGAGAAAGCTCGCATTTTGGATTTCTCGCTTTTGATTATTCTCAACTTAGACATCCATACCGGGACAACATGGACAACAGATAATGGACTCCTCTTTAATGCATAAGCATGTGGCAACAATTAGTGTTCTCATATGAGATTGAGGATATATGTCCAAAAATGAAACTTCCACCATGATTCATGGCTTTAGTTAGCGGCCCAATGTTCTTCTCTAACAATATGCATGCTCCAACCATTAAAGTGGTAGATCTCTCTTGCTTCAGACAAGACGGACATGCATAGCAACTCACATGATATTCAACAAAGAGTAGTTGATGGCGTCCCCGAAACATGGTTATCGCACAACAAGCAACTTAATAAGAGATAAAGTGCATAAGTACATATTCAATACCACAATAGTTTTTAAGCTATTTTGTCCCATGAGCTATATATTGTAAAGGCGAATGATGGAATTTTAAAGGTAGCACTCAAGCAATTTACTTTGGAATGGCGGAGAAATACATGTAGTAGGTAGGTATGGTGGACACAAATGGCATAGTGGTTGGCTCAAGGATTTTGGATGCATGAGAAATATTCCCTCTCGATACAAGGCTTAGGCTAGCAAGGTTTATTTGAAACAAACACAAGGATGAACGGTGCAGCAAAACTCACATAAAAGACATATTATAAACATTATAAGATTCTACACCGTCTTTCTTGTTGTTCAAAACTCAATACTAGATATTATCTAGACTTTAGAGAGACCAAATATGCAAACCAAATTAGCAAGCTCTATGTGTTTATTCATTAATGGGTGCAAAGTATATGATGCAAGAGCTTAAACATGAGCACAACAATCGCCAAGTATCAAATTATTCAAGACATTTTAGAATTACTACATGTAGCATTTCCCGATTTCAACCATATAACAATTTAACGAAGAAGATTCAACCTTCGCCATGAATACTATGAGTAAAGCCAAAGGACATATTTGTCCATATGCAACAGCGGAGCGTGTCTCTCTCCCACACAATGAATGCTAGGATCCATTTTATTCAAACAAAAACAAAAACAAACAGACGCTCCAAGCAAAGTACATAAGATGTGACGGAATAAAAATATAGTTTCAGGGGAGGAACCTAATAATGTTGTCGATGAAGAAGGGGATGCCTTGGGCATCCCCAAGCTTAGACGCTTGAGTCTTCTTAGAATATGCAGGGGTGAACCACCGGGGCATCCCCAAGCTTAGAGCTTTCACTCTCCTTGATCATATTGTATCATTCTCCTCTCTTGATCCTTGAAAACTTCCTCCACACCAAACTCGAAACAACTCATTAGAGGGTTAGTGGACAATAAAAATTAACATGTTCAGAGGTGACACAATCATTCTTAACACTTCTGGACATTGCATAAAGCTACTGGACATTAATGGATCAAAGAAATTCATCCAACATAGCAAAAGAGGCAATGCGAAATAAAAGGCAGAATCTGTCAAAACAGAACAGTCCGTAAAGATGGATTTTATTGAGGCACCAGACTTGCTCAAATAAAAATGCCCAAATTGAATGAAAGTTGCGTACATATCTGAGGATCACTCACGTAAATTGGCATAATTTTCCGAGTTACCTACAGAGAATTAGGTCCAGATTCGTGACAGCAAAGAAATCTGTTTCTGCGCAGTAATCCAAATCTAGTATGAACCTTACTATCAAAGACTTTACTTGGCACAACAAAACATAAAACTAAGATAAGGAGAGGTTGCTACAGTAGTAAACAACTTCCAAGACTCAAATTCAAAACAAAAATACTGTAGTAAAAACATGGGTTGTCTCCCATAAGCGCTTTTCTTTAACGCCTTTCAGCTAGGCGCAGAAAGTGTATATCAAGTGTTATCAAAAAGTGATGCATCTTCAGCGGGGTTTGGAGTTTTCTCAACCATGCATAGTATATTAGATACATAAGTCTCAGCGGCTCCCTTTTCATTAGTCTTGGGCTTGCTACTCTCATCAAATAAATTTTCAGGAACAAGCCAAGCATAGTTATTTTCTAACGCTTCATTCATCGCTAGGAGCTTACATGGTATTGATGCTTTGATCTCCCCACCATCATTAATATTATTAGTGTACCGTACTCTCTCCATGTCCATCTTTTCAAGGATACTAACAAAATTGGTATAAGAACCAAGCATCTTATATTTAATAAAGACTTTTCTAGCCTCTCTTGCTATACCACCAAATTCTCTAAGAAGGGTTTCTAAAAAAAAATCTTTCTTTTCTCCTTCTTCCATATCACCGAGTGTAAGAAACATGTGTTGGATTATAGGATTGAGATTAACAAATTTAGTTTCCAACATGCGAACTAAAGCAGCAGCAGCAATTTCATAATTAGGAGCAAGTTCTACCAAGTGTCTATCTTCAAAATCTTCAACGGTACTAACATGATTGAAAAATTCTTCTATATTATTTCTCCCAACTATGGACCCACGTCCTACCGGTATGTATTTTGTGGTAAAATTAAAAGGAAACATGATGAATCAAGTAAAGTAAATGCAAGTAACTAATTTTTTTTGTGTTTTTGATATAGAGTGCAAGACAGTAAATAAAGTAAAGCTAGCAACTAATTTTTTTGTGTTTTGATATAAGTGCAGCAAACAAGTAAGTAAATAAAATAAAGCAAGACAAAAACAAAGTAAAGAGATTGGAAAGTGGAGACTCCCCTTGCAGCGTGTCTTGATCTCCCCGGCAACGGCGCCAGAAAACAGTCTTGATGCGCGTAGATGACACGTCCGTTGGGAACCCCAAGAGGAAGGTGTGATGCGCACAGCGATAAGTTTTCCCTCGAAAGAAACCAAGGTTTATCGAACCAGGAGGAGCCAAGAAGCACGTTGAAGGTTGATGGTGGCGGAATGTAATGCGGCGCAACACCAGGGATTCCGGCGCCAACGTGGAACCTGCACAACACAACCAAAGTACTTTGCTCCAACGAAACAGTGAGGTTGTCAATCTCACCGGCTTGCTGTAACAAAGGATTAACCGTATTGTGTGAAAGATCATTGTTTGCAGAAAACAGTAAAGAACAAGTATTGCAATAGATTGTATTTCAGATGTAAAGAATAGGACCGGGGTCCACAGTTCACTAGAGGTGTCTCTCCCATAAGATAAAAGCATGTTGGGTGAACAAATTACAGTCGGGCAATTGACAAATAGAGAGGGCATAACAATGCACATACATGATATGATAAATATAGTGAGATTTAATTGGGCATTACGACAAAGTAAATAGACCGCTATCCAGCATGCATCTATGCCTAAAAAGTCGACCTTCAGGTTATCATCCGAACCCCTTCCAGTATTAAGTTGCAAAACAACAGACAATTGCATTAAGTATGGTGCGTAATGTAATCAATAACTGCATCCTTAGACATATCATCAATGTTTTATCCCTAGTGGCAACAACACATCCACAACCTTAGAACTTTACGTCACCGTCCCAGCATTTAATGGAGGCATGAACCCACTATCGAGCATAAATACTCCCTCTTGGAGTTAAGAGCAAAAACTTGGCCAGAGCCTCTACTAATAACGGAGAGCATGCAAGATCATAAACAACACATAGGTAATAACTTGATAATTAACATAACATAGTATTCTCTATCCATCGGATCCCGACAAACACAACATATAGAATTACGGATAGATGATCTTGATCATGTAAGGCAGCTCACAAGATCCAACAATGAAGCACAATGAGGAGAAGACAACCATCTAGCTACTGCTATGGACCCATAGTCCAGGGGTGAACTACTCACTCATCACTCCGGAGGCGACCATGGCGGTGAAGAGTCCTCCGGGAGATGAATCCCCTCTCCGGCAGGGTGCCGGAGGAGATCTCCGTAATCCCCGAGATGGGATTGGCGGCGGCGGCGTCTCGGTAAGGTTTTTCGTATCGTGGCTCTCGGTACTGGGGGTTTCGCGACGAAGGCTATTTGTAGGCGGAAGGGCAGGTAAAGAGGCGGCACGAGGGGCCCAAACGACAGGCCGGCGCGGCCAGGGCCTGGGCCGCGCCTCCCTGGTGTCTGGCCACCTCGTGGCCCCACTTCGACTCTCCTTCGGTCTTCTGGAAGCTTCGTGGCAAAATAGGACCCTGGGCGTTGATTTCGTCCAATTCCGAGAATATTTCGTTACTAGGATTTCTGAAACCAAAAACAGCAGAAAACAAGAACTGGCTCTTCGGCATCTTGTTAATATGTTAGTGCCGGAAAATGCATAAATACGACATATAATGTGTATAAAACATGTAGATATCATCAATAATGTAGCATGGAACATAAGAAATTATCGATACGTCGGAGACGTATCAAGCCGCAACTGGTGGGCCACTTTATGCAGGGGCGTTTCAGAAGGCTCCTTCTTTAGGACAGAGATGTGCCCCCCCCCCCCCGCGCCAGCTGAGGCGCTCGTCATCGCTTCCGTCAGCATCGTCGTCTTCTTTTGTGCCTTTCACCCTAGCATGACACTGAGCCTCGAGAACACTCGTAAAAAGGTTCCTCGCGGGGGGTTCTTTAGATGCCGAAACTGTTAAGTGTTTCTCTCCTCGCGAGAGGGTCTTCTCCTCATGAGGCTAAAGGCCTCGTGAGGCTAAAGGCGTCGTGAGGGATTTGCCTTTGTCGTTGTATATGGGTCGCCGCTTGGGCCCAGTAGCAGGTGGGCCGTGGTACCCCCGAATCCACTACGCCGATAGTGAGGTAATAGAAATCAAATGGAGGAGGCTAGGCAGGTCTTCGATGATAGTCGGTGCTGGCTGCTTCTTGTGCCGAAGGTGGAAGCTCTGCCATCATCTCCTTCATTATACGAGCCTGGGCCATCTTGTACCATGCCTTTGGGCATCAACATCCATGTTGGAAGTGTCGGCCGTCAAAATTTTGGAGTCCTCCTTCATCTGGTCAACGTGGCTTGCACCGACTCTTTCATGGATGAGGGTGGCTTGGGTGGTGCCTTCCTCTCCTTGGGTGTCGCCGATGTCCTTGTCTGATGGAGCACCCCGGCTGCGGATGCCGGGTAAGATGTTGGCGCTCCTGGCCTACGAAAAAGACATCGTATTGAGTATACTACGATGGCCAAATGAAACTAATTTATCATACGCCAACCAATTGCATACAATCCAAAGAAAAAGACATCATTTTTAGTATAGTACGCTGACCAAAAGAAAATAATCTAGTATACGCTGGCCATTTTCATACAATCCAATGAAAAAGACATTATGTTTTGAGTGAAATCGCACCTCATCGGCGGTGTACTGGGAGTCGGGAATATCCCCGAACACTTGCTAGGGATCGTTGCCTTCGTTGCCGTGCCAGACACAACCGTCGAACAAGATGTGACCGGCGGTGTTGCTTCCTGTTTCGGGGTCATCACCGAAGAAGACAGGCGCCCTACGCATCACCAGCGACTCATGGCGAAGGAGCGGTTCAGATCGAGACCGAGTCCGGAGCGGCGCACACGAGGCACAGTTTTGGTGGTCATCGGTACGAACACAACATCCTCACCGTATGCGCTCTCGCCCTCACCGATCTTGGGAGATGAGAAGTGGTGCTGCGCCGGATGCGAAACGAAAGTGATAAGGATCAAGTAGATGATCCGTGTAGTTTTTCCCAATCTTATCTTTCACAGTGAGTCAACAAAATAGCAAGATAATAAATCTTCCACTCACCTGATGAATGTAACTTGAAGAAGAGTAACAAATTTCAGAATGCAACGTGATTATGATCAACAAGACTCATCTCGATAATTATTGTTGCACACAAGAACCTTCATACAATAAACTGGATACACGATGGTGCTGTCCCTTGACAACACACCCGTCGACAAACTCAATGTCCAAACTCTCAAATTATTGAACTCCCCTAAACCCTAGCTGCCAGCTCCTTTATAACATGGACATGCCCAAACCGAAAACAGAAAATAAAAGACTAAGTGTCCCACAAGATGACCTGACTAAAAATAACATGGACGCAAATAAAACATGCAACTGACCCAAGCACCTATTCACCTCCATGGATTGCCTCTACCTTAGTGGAGTCCTAAAGTTGAGCTTCACCTCCTCCTTCATGGGAACACTAGGAGGTACATTGATGCCCTCATTAGAAATCATCGCCGAAGAAGGCCGGTGGAGAAGGCGAGGTGGCCCGCCCCGTGTTACCCCCCGCTCCCTCGCCACAGGCCGTTGCTTGCGCTGGCACGGTTTGGGGGCTCCTGGTGGGAATGCTCTATTAAAAATCAGCAGCTTGCTTAAAAAATTAAACTAAACTAAATGTTGAACTTCAATTGCAACTTACATGTAAGGATACTAGGCAATAGCTCTGTCGGCAATCAAACGAGAGTTGGCACCTTCCAACAATTGGGGCTACTTACTTGGGGCAGAGGGTACATGCATGTATCAAACTTGCTCTCTTCAATCTTAATTAAGGTTCAGAGGATGTCCCACAGTAATCTCACTTCCGAATAATGATCATGCTTTTTAATACTAAGTGCACCTCTAATGGGAGAGTTTAATTTTTTTCCGGAATGGAATGAGAGAGTTTAATGAAGCAGATGTTTCCTACCAATGCGTGCATTCGCAGCAAGCTCGTAAAATACATCGTACTTGCACAGGAGTACATGACAGGACGGATGGAGACACCGAAATACTGGCTCCACAGTTTCTCGTTGGACTTTGAAGGCAGCAATTAGCTTTTGGGGAGCAAAGGTGGACAATCAGTTGGTATATCTGTACAATTCCCACATGCATGATGCTGCCAACTGCTTCTACGGCAAGATGTTACTAGCCTTCCAAGTCTCGCGCTCCCAGCTGATGCTACAATACAGATCAGTGATAATTGTACCGTTCCCCATTCCAGCAACCCAGATTGTTCCATGCATATTGTTGGTCCTGATCAGTCAAGCCTTTTATGTCTCCACCAGCTCCATATGCTATAGCCATATGCCATGGAGAATCTCTGTTGAAAACGGCAGGAGCAGATCTCAGACCGACTCACTGGCTCACACACACAGTATTATGCAGATCTCAGGTTCTCGTCGGCCAACAATTCTCGTTCCCTTCCTAGTAGGGCCATTATACTTAGACCGCAATGGCCACGAGTTAGGACATGATACCAAACAAAGCAGGTGTGGGCACCTAACCCTTTATTTGGGGTCACTACACTGATCATCTCACTCTTGGCTAGCTAGCTCAAAGAGGAGACTGCCCGAGAAAAGAGGCTACTTATTTAGCTCCCGGTAGGGCCATTTGAGGATTTGGCACCAGACCGAATTGAGATTTTCTGATGTGTCACTCACTTATGGCTAGGTCCTGCACCGGATTAAATAGTCCTTCTGTCTTACCAAATCGAATTATTGATATATGTGGCTGTACACTTCTTTTGGAAAAAGAGATGGAAAAGAAGGCCGGAAAACGGGAAAAGACGACTCCCAATAATTGATCGTGTGGTGCTTGCCATTCGGGTTGACAACTTCAAGCACGGCGCGTCGTGCTGAAAAGAGACGAGGCGATGGACAAAAGTGATTCAGACATTAGGACTTTGAGGCATGCATTGCATGCACATATTAGGACCCTTTGACTGATCAGAAGTAAGTATACTTTAGTAAACTGGATTACGCAGCTAAATAAACTCTGATTGACGAACTGATATACGGATGTAGCGATCGATGTGAATGATGGAACTGATTACCGCAGCATACGGTTGCCATGTTGGAATGATGGAATGTGGTATTAGTGGAGTTTATGCTCAGAGGCCTATACTGATGCCTTTACATTAGCTTATTCTTAATCATAGTTAGGTGTGGAACACACACAGCTAATGCGAAAGATCACCTTTCCGTTGCTTCCGTTGCACATATCCTATTCTGAAAGTGACATAGACACACGCAAAATTTTGCCTGGCTCCTCTCTTCAACGGCTGGTGCGACGCGGTGAGGTGGTGGCTTGACGGAAGTGTCGGCACCAGAAACCAGCACTCGTACCTTTACCTCCTTTTGCTTTAATTAATCAAACAGTCCTATATTGTATTATTGCATATAGGTTTGCTTGAGCACCTGCAAGGAATGAGCATGAGGCTGACATATATAAAATGATCTGCGAGTGCAGAGGTCAGTAGAAGAACAAACAGCACCGTTCTTGCGAGATCATCTCGGATCATTCAGTAGCACCAATAAAAGGGGCCTTCCCGCTGCACATTCTTTTCTTATTATCCGAGTTCGGAGACGCGGTTGCAGGGAAGAAGGAAGGCGATAGATGACGATGAAGGTTAGCCCGCGGGTCAGCGTTCACGTTTGCTTGTGCAACACTAGACATGGGAAGGAGGGCTGCCCGCAGTACATTAAAAGAGAGGGCCTCACTCACCTCAGCACCACCGCCGCTGCCTATCCTCCACACAAAATGAAGCCGGAGCAGCAAGGCGCCCACGCCAAGATGTCGACGTCCTTCTCCCCGCTGGTCGGGCTGCGGGCCGTCGTGAGCTTCCTCTTCGGCCTCTTCATCCTCGCCAGCACCGCCTCCCTGTTGATGGACCGCGGCAGGGAGTCGCAGGTGCAGCTGGCGGTTGAGCACCGGCACCTGGAAGTGAGGATCGCAGCGGCCGGGAACCAGGAGTCGCAGGTGCGGTGGACGGGCGAGCTCATGGGCGAGGCAGCAAGCGGCTCCGGCGAGAAGGAGTGCGACCTGTCCGTGGGGCGGTGGGTGTATGACAACACCTCCCAGCCGCTCTACTCCGGGCGCAACTGCTCCTTCATCCTGGACGAGGTGGCCTGCGAGAAGTATGGCCAGAATGACACCAAGTACCAGCATTGGAGATGGCAGCCCGACGGATGCGATCTTCAAAGGTATGCACTGCTTGTTTACATGCATGTTTGCCTCTCCCATAGAATGAATTGTCAGAGCGGTTTCAACCTCGGCTCTGTTATTCATGCCTCCCCCAACCCCAAAAGCTCAGCATTTCTGAAACTGCACTGCTAGTACTACGTAGCACATACACGTTTTGTCAGTACTGCAGCATTTTTAACTTGAATTCTTGCTTGGTCTGTAGCTGAATTCTCAAATGGAAGAATCCAAGATAGGTAGTAAAGAAAATCAACTTTTGTTAAGATTGCTCTCCTAAATCAGAGGTTTAGTCTTTTCGCAAGTTGAAAGAAATACGGAATTTCAGTTATAGAAAATAACAAATAGGTTAAGATCAATAGTGAGAAATTCACACCTTGTCTTGCGTAGGTCTCCAGGCAATTCCATAAGACTAGCTACATTAGGGGCTAGCAATTGGGTATATTTGGGAGTACAACTTATTCAGTTATTGATAGTGACAATTTTGAGCTTGAACTCTTGAAGGGTAAATGTTTGCTTGGTCCGTAGCTGAACTCAAAGAATATACAGGATAACTAGTGCAGAAACACCAAAACTGTTAGTCAGATTGAACATTAATAGTATGATTGCTCTGTTCTGCTACCCAGATGGAAAGCAAACACACAAAGATACTAATGTATAACGAAAGGTCATGAATTGACAGAATTTTCCATCCTATTCTAAAATTTTAAATGCTAACTGTGCAACAGATTCAACGCCACAAAACTGCTTGAAAAGCTCAGGAACAAGAGGATGGTCTTCGTCGGTGACTCAATCAACAGGAATCAATGGTCCTCCCTGGTGTGCATGGTGGAGTCTTCCATTCCTGAAGGCCTGAAGATGCGCGAATACAATGGCTCGCTTATATCCTTCAAGGCATTCGTATGTTTCTGAATCCCTGAATAGTAAATTTCACAAAGCATAGGAGGCATGTATATCACTTTCTGTCAGCTGAATTTACACACATTGTTTCAGGAATACAATGCAACGATCGACTTCTACTGGTCGCCGCTGATACTGGAATCAAACAGCGACAACCCAATAATCCATCGGGTGGAGTACCGGATCATAAGGGCAGAAAAGATTGAGAAGCATGCTAGTGCCTGGAGCAATGCCGACATTCTTGTTTTCAACTCTTACCTGTGGTGGAGGAAGCAAAGGGAGGATATGAGGATGAAAGTCATGTAAGTACATTTCCATTGCTTCTTCGTACTCCAGATTCGCAAGTATGATGTCAACTTTGTTAAGACAAGAGAGTTACCTGTACTGATTAAAATGCAAGTCAATAAAGTCAGTCTCCAACATTGGCAATGATCAGGTATGGCACATTTGAGGACGGTGATGCAAAGCTGGACGAAGTGGAGATGGTTGAAGGTTTCGAGATCGCTCTGAAGAAACTAACTGGATGGCTGGAAGCGAACATCGCCAACAAGACTAAAATATATTTCGCAGGATCGTCGCCTACCCATACCTGGTGAGACCAAAAACTACATTTTGCGCTATCAGTCAACTTAAACTCGATAGTCGACAGCGGCAGATTAAATTTACTGTGACCATACAAAAAACTTGCTTCGTGCTCAATAGAGAGCAGAAACACACCTCTGCTGATAAAATGGCAGTTCTCCGGACTGTTCTAAAAAAAACAGTAGCCTTTGCTAGTATAACGGCTGTGCCGATTTCTCGAACAAAAAGAAAAGGCAGAAACACAACCTCACACAGAAATAAATTTTCAGGGCAAGCGACTGGGGTGGAGACGACAGTAACAAGTGCCTGAACGAGACGGAACCGATCCCGGATGCTGGGTACAAAGGCGCGACCACGGACTACAGCATGATGGACAAGGCTGGCAAGATCTTCAGACCACTGGAGAAGAAAGGCATCCACGTCCAGATACTCAACTTCACCCAGCTCTCTGACAACCGCATCGACGCACACCCGACCATCTTCCGGCGGCAGTTCGCACCCCTCACGGCCGAGCAGATCGCCAACCCCAGCAGCTACGCTGACTGCACGCATTGGTGCCTCCCAGGCGTTCCTGACGTGTGGAATCTGTTCCTGTACTCGTACCTCGTGCAAAAATGATGATCCACTGTAGATATATATACGTACATAACATGTGTTGTTCATTTGATGGTTTCTTTCCTTCATTTCTTCTTGTTCAAGTCGTGGGCGCCATGATTAGGCTGCTTAATTACGCAAGCGTAGAAAAATGCCCCCCATGATATTTTTAATTGTAAAGAGATGAGGAAGCAGATGAGTACGTGGAAAGGTGTTGAAATAATCTTGAATCTAGAAACAACTTGACAATCAAACTAGAGAGAGGGATTTGAACAACAGAGCAAGAACAGAGGTTGACAATAGTAAAGTAGAGAACTCTCTTGCACCATCTTCTTTCTTCTTTTCTTTTACAATGTTTACACTTTTACATATCAGCCCATCTAAACATAAATCTTTATTTCAGTTTATAGATATGCTAGGGTTCCTCCATCTTCTCAAGAATAAATGAAACTACTCACACATGGAGAGATATAACATCATCATGGATCGAAATGGAATATGATGGATCAAACGGATACAATGCAAACCAATCTAAGAGTCGGTATTACAACAAGATGCTTTAATAAAATCTTATATTTATTATTTGGTAAATACATTACTCTACTCACACCCTCAAGATGGGTTATCTTGCTACACAAAGGAAGAAATAATTTTTTAGATAATCCTTTTGTTAGAATAGCACACTTGGTTTGGTCAGATGAGCTCACATGAGACATGCAAAAAATTCCTTCATCCAAATTTAATGATTTGTCGATCGATTTCAATATATTTAGTTCTACCATGTTGTACCGGGTTGTGTGCAATACCAAGGGCAACAACTTTATTATATTAGAATTAATGATTTTGATTGAAATAGACCCAACTTAGTGAACAAATTTTCAACCATCGTACCTCACATACCCGATGTTTCATTGCCCACAGTTCTGCTTCAGCTGTAGATCAAGCTACCACATACTGCTTTTTTGATGTGCCAAGTAACCAGATTGTCACCAACAAAGGTACAATATCTAGAAATCGACCTTCTATCATCAACTAAACCCACCCGATCTGCATCAGTGTAACATTTAGCTTTCAAATTACCATCAGGAGTATATAATAGACCCTTAGCCCTTTTGAGATAGACGTTTTTTACGGTACCCTGTACTCCTCCGGAAGGGTTGGGAGTACCTACTGTATCTGGCCATCTATTTGAAGGGGTAACTTGGTCATTTTCTCCCGCTACCGAAAGAGATCTGGGTAATTGAATTTCGCTTTCAAAGAAGAAAACTTAATCTCTACCATGGTCCATGGCGCATTCCCGTCATCCTCTCACTGTCATGTGTTGGCATCTTCCCCGTCGAAGCCTTCGGTAGCAATAAACGGGTCGTCTTGCGCGTTCTCCTCTTCCTCATATCCGGCAAGTCCAAGCTGACATATAATATGGCCTATTTGACCTCGACGAATTACATAGGCCCGGCTGCACCGCGATGACGCAACAACACACACATGCAAGTTCATCAGAATAGATCTCCGATTAATATGCCACCACGGCTGCTTGCCATGCACTATTTGATGCATGTTCAGTTGCAACAATAATGGATAGGTCTCCATTAATTGTGAGGAATCGATCAATTCGTGTGGGTATGTATGTTCATGTATTCCGGCGATGTCGCCAGCCGCCGGCGCTGAAGAAGATGAGAAACTTCATCCGTTAGATTACAACAAATAGATGGTCTAGTTTAATTTAGGGGTACCGTAGAAGATCTCTTTGAGATAACGAATTATTCTCATCAGTCATCATTGCATCCATGTGATGGCTGCTAAGCTTATGCATGAATTGACACTAGTACCAAACATGCACTTAGAGCGGGTTATCCTACATAGTCCTCAACCGGTTTTCGATTCCGGCTCAAGCCCTCGATCTGTAAGATCGGACTACCCTGAGCTGGTTTTCCGTTCCGGCTCTAAGGGCATCTCCAACCGGGCGAGTCATCCCGCGCCCGCGCGTCCGGATGGGTCCAGCCGGACAAAAACCCGGCCCAGCGCGCGGACCCATCCCTAAAACGGATGCCCGCGGCGTCCGGATCGACGCAAACCCGGCCCAAATCTTGGCCGGGTTTGCGTGGCCGCGGACGCGAAAGGCTGGTCGCTCGCGTCCGCCCTTGTCCGCCCCGGCCCGCGTGTCATAGGCATACATAATATTTTTCATTAAAAAGAACTCATTACATTTTTTTTAGCTACTACTTCTATCCTAAATACATACGGGGCCGGCGGCCTCGCCGGCGACTCCTCGCCGGCTCGCCGTCGGGGCCGTGGATTTCACTCGACGCGGGCGGCTCCGTACGCGTGAGGATTCCACTCCCGGCTTACTACGGGCCGGGTGGCGCGTCGGCGGCGGCGCGGGCCTCGGCAGCTTGGACGGAGGCCATCATCCTCCTCCTTTCCGTCCGCGCACCTCGGGCGCGCTCGCGCTCCGCCTCATGCGGCGGAATCATCCGCTTCCCGCATAGCTCCACCTCCCCGCAGCGGCGCGTTCCACGGCCGGCGCGCGCCTCCAAGCGGACGCGGGCGGGTGCCCGGGCCTCGTGGATCTCCCGCCGCCGGCGCATGCGCTCTTGCCGGCCACGCTCCACCGACGCAAAGCATCCTCCCGGGCGCGCCGCTCGGGCGACGGCATCTGGATGAGGTGACGGGCTGCTCGCATAGCGAGCAGCTCGTTCTTCTGGCCGAGGAGGTCGCCTAAGCGGCGGCGGCCGGCCCGCTAGATGCCCTCGTGCTCCTTCGTCACGCGCGTGAGGTCGGCGAGACGCTCCTCGATGGCGGCGTTGATGTTCGCCGGCCGCGAGGTCCTCCGCGGCGACGGGCTCCTCCGCGGCGGCCGCCCCCTCCTCCGCGGCCTCGTACCAGCCGTCCGCGGTCTCGTGCCAGCCCTCCACGGCCGCCTCCCCCATCTCCGCGTCACCGGCCTTCTTTGCCGCCGCCTCGGCAGCGACGCGGAGCGCCTCGTCGTCGGCGACCCACCGCGAGTCCGCGCGCTCCTCCTCGTCCGTCCGCGGGAACCTGGCCCGGGCGGCGAGGGAGAGCTTGGCCCATGTGGCCCGAAGGGTGCGCGGCATGGCGCCGGAGAAGGTGGAGGGGAGAGAACGGTGATGCGGTCCAGGTGAGACCGCCGCCGTCTTTTATAGCCGGCGGTCCGGCGGGAAACTTGGGCGCGAGCGCGCGCCAATGACGCCGCGCGGGAACCTTGGTGCGCGCGGGATCTTTCCCGCGCGTTCCACCGCCCACCATGGCTATCCCGTCGAGGCCTGCCATGGCGCAGCGCCGCGCAACGAAGACGAACCATGTGGCGTCTCTTTGGGTCGCCGCGTTGGGCGCCGCGTGCGACCCAAACGGACACGCGGACGCGGGGCGCTGTCCGCGTGTCCGGGCGGCCACGCAAACGGCCCAAAACGAACGGCCCAGCGCGTCCGTTTGGGTCGCCCGGTTGGAGATGCCCTAATAACCACATCCTCAAACGGCCAAGAACATTGTACTGTCGTGCCATCTTTGGAACTGGCGGGTGTTGCCGGATCCAGAGAAACAAATCAAATATAAATAAGATGATGAAGGCAAAGAGCAGTACCGTACTGTCGTTGAAATTGGCGGGTGTTGCCGGATTTCAGATTTGCCCTCTTCCTACTCAAGGAGATGGTTGCTATAAATGCCCGTCTGGGGTACAATTTCTTTTAGAGGCGGTGGTATATCGTCACCATCTAAGAAATATCTTAGATCCGGTTTCTTTTAAGGGTCGGCTCCGGCCGACAACCTTTGGTGCCAGTGATAACTCCTCACCGGCTCTAAATGTATTAAAGATGGGCGAGAAATCGTGACCGACTGAGGGCCGATAACCGAAGCGGTTTTTCCTACACTTGGTGGAAAAGGGCGCCGTCTCTTAACTTTCGAGTTTGTACAAGTGTGAGTTACTACACTTGCAACAAACTCTATATCAGGGCGGTTTTGTGACAAGTAAATTAAACGTACTACTAGTCCTACTAGCCTCAGGTACTATTCTCTATCTATATGAGATCATCCCTTTGGTGATACTATAATTTGATTCAATTGGAGTAGAAGCAGGACGACATCTAGACATTTCAGTTTCTGACAATAAATCTAAAACATACTTCCTTTGAGATAGGTAAATACCTTTTGTACTTCGACATATGTCAGTTCCCAAGAAATATCAAAGCAATCCTAGGTCTTTAACCTCAAATTCTTGTGCTAAGTGTTTCTTCACCTTCTTTATTTAGATGTGATGTCATCAACATAGCAGTTAGAACAACCATCGTGTCTCCATCACGCTTCTAAAACAATGTGTGACCGACATTGATTTGTATATATTTCATTTGAATAGTGGATCGTCTAAAGCATTAAAACCATGCTATGGCACAATGTTTTAGCCATACAAAGAGCGATGCAATCTCAACACTTTTACCTGGATTTGAGCAGTGCTAAGCCAGGAAGAGTGTGCATATGTAGATTCTTCTTGAAGGTCGTGATAACCCACAAGTGTAGAGAATCAATTATAGTACCTTTTGATAAGTAAGAGTTTCGAATCCACAACGAAGTAAGGAAATGATTCACTAGAATGGCAATAGAAAACAGTTGAAGTTGCAAAGGCTTTTTTGGTGTTTTGGTTGTATAGTTTCCTGAAAAGTATAATACAAGAAAAGTAAAATGTAAATAGTAAAGTGACGAAAGTATCAATCTCTTTTCAGAGAAATACCAATTCATTATGCAGCAAGAGGACAAGCTTAGTTGTTCACTCATGTGAGTCAAGCGTTCCCAAGGTCTACACGGATAATTGAGCACATGATTTCTATATGAATGTGATGAGCATGTTGTCAAGTTTAATTCCTATTTTGGACAGAAACTAAGATAAGTGTAGCCATATACATGAGAGATTACAGCCCTAGTGATTGATCATAAGGCTATTTTATAAGCAAGCAAATGATTTATTAAGACAAATGTCCAACTGCCGCTTAAGATTTTTGGTTTTCGATAAATAACCCCCTATTCCAAGTATGAGAGACTTGGGTCATGATTTGTGCCACTTTACGTTTCTCCTCTTTTCCCTACTCTAAGATGCAATGCTATGAGCTCACATAGGTGAAGTATCATGTAATCGATGTTCGTATAATACCATCATATATAAAACCACATCAGACTGCGTACAATACTGGACCAAATACTCAACTCATATTAAATAGAAATCATGGCTATGACATCCTCCAGGACATGGGAACTACTCACAACTCTTAAACATGGACATGATCAGTGGCATAATGATTACAACACAATCTGAAAATATAACTCCGCCACCAAGTGTTGTTGATGCATTTTCGAGGTAATATAATCCATCTTGCTCAGATCCAGTCCCAAGTATTCTTCCGGAAATCAGTCCCACTTTCACCAACATGACTGACACTATCAAGGAGGTTGCACATGCTACTAGGAAAACAAGCCTATGTATATGCACATTTACCTCTACAAGTGAGTCATATACATTCTAGGCTTCACCAAGCTGCAGAAGAACTTGTCGTATCTCACAACACCACTTCGCGATCCTATCCGGGAAGAAGCAAATGCTGGAACACACATCGGATGCAAATCTTACTACTACGGTTAAAGAAGATCCAGCATGATCATGATGAGATATGCATGACATGGCAGATATGATGCGATGCAGCTTATCCATATTAATCGGAGTCGGAACCCCGGACAAACAAATTAGGTTGGAGTTGCAGTTCTACCGGCAAAGTTAAGTGTTCATTAGCATGGCATAACATGGCAGGGGTGCGCTACTCAAAATTAAATGGAACCGGGACGAAATGTTAATCCCGCACAATTCCATATTTAGTTATTAGGTGTATCACTATTTATCCGAACCCACGTATGCAATGCAATGCAACAAGATATGATTGATGTTGGTGCACAAGATAGATGCAAACAAATTATATGGGCATTTACAAAATAGGTTGGTTAGGCTCGGGAGCTCACGGTAACAAGGATGATCGCCGGATTCAGGTTCGAAGAGGAAGAAGATGAGCGAGGTCTCGGACTTCGGATCCGTGAAGGAGAACTTGGGGTTCCGACTTCATTTGTCGGTGGAGAACTTGTATTGGCGCCTTCAGTTTCAATTATCGATGGCGACCATGAATTCATCGGGTTAATATTCACACGTCGGACTCGGTCCTTGGGGCGGCGTCTCACATACAGCAATCAGCATCACAACACCGGAGTGAAGAATCCGCGTAGGTTGATGAACAGCAACCGAACCAAGAGCAGAGCTTTTGCAAAGATTTTATTTCCTGCGAATGTGACTCTTTTAGACCAAGGGACAAACAGCTGATGGACAAGATGTAAAATAGAGACGGACGAAGACGTGCGCGCGGTTGGAGGTGCTGCCGGGGCGACGGAGAACGAGCAGAGGAGGAGACAGGGACGTGGAGCTGCGCCACCGGGCCTGCTCGAGGAGGGAAGGTGACGGCGGCGACGAGCGCAGGCCTTGGCGAGGCGGCAGCAAGGGAGAGGGCGGCGCTCCGCGAGATGAGGAGCGGCAGGGTGCGTCGGGCAGTAGCCCTCGCCGCGCGCCGGGCGAGCTCGATGCGTGCAGAAGGCCGACGGCCATGGCGAGGGATGGCCGGAGGTGAGGCAGGGCTGCGCGCGGGCGGCGCCGTCCGGCGTGGACGAGGAGGACGCGCTCGCGTCGGGGGCGGAGACGAGCGTGGGGGAGGCGCTGGTTCGGGAGAAGACGAGGGCGTCGGGGTCGAGCGGTTCCTGCGGGCGTCGGGCTCGAGCAGCTGAGGTGGGAGGACCGATACGGGAAAAGAAACAAAAGGAGGGGCTTGGAGGGAAAAGGGGCCGGCGGCGGGGTGTGGGATTGCAAAATGGCCAGTGGTGGCCGGTGGGTTAGCTAGGGTTTGCCCTAACGGGCCGGACAGAGGCCGCCGGCTGGGCCTACTTGGGCCCGGCCGGATGGGAGGCTTGTCTCCCCTTTTTTTTATTTTAAAAACTGTTTTCTTTTCTTTATTTTCCCTGTTTAGTTATAAAACATTTTTAAATAGTTTTGATATCGAGAAAAATACTAGAAAAATATAGATTTTGTTTTGGGATGAAAATGAGAGAATAATTTTGGCAACCAAGATAAAGTATAATAAAATAATTTAGGGTTCAAAAATATGCATGATGCCATGATGACTTGGAACGACACGGAAAATGAGCGGCGAAGAAAAACTAATATATGGGGTTTTTCCGGTCGTTACAAACGACACCACTAACAAGGAACCTCGCCCCGAGGTTCCACGTCAAGCCAAGGGGAAGTTGGTTAAACTATCGAGTCTTCTTGTACCATGTTGACAAACACCCGACCTCGAGGTGGAACCTTCTTCAGGCGAAGTGTTGATCTTCTCGACACCACTAACAAGAAGTCTTGCTCCATGTAGAACGGTCGACACCACCAACAAGAAGTCGGAGTTCCGTTGGCGATGATGTGCTTTTGTCGAGAGCCTTGGTCGCAGATGATCAGGCGCCGTACACAAAGATGGAAGGAGTAAGAATCACACTGATCCACCCATTCAAATAACAAAAGCTAATAATAAGAGTAGTCGGTATGGTCGCGACTCCATCCCGCACTCAAAATATTACTCGCACAAGAATAGGAGAATCGTGTAACCAACTCCAGAAATACAGATTGACGATCTTGGTAAACATCGACATCGAAGGTTCATGAGGTCAAAAACACAAGGGATAGAGGAAGGATCACATAAACCGAGAGGGCGTCAACAGAGAGGACAAATGTTAGCCGCCGGTGATGTTCTTCTGTCAGAAGGTCTTCAAAGATCGGTCCTATTAGGTGAAGGCATAGATCGTCCAACCCACGTCGGAACCTAGGACTCGGAGAAGCAGATAAGAGAGAAGAATCAAAACTCGCAAAGATAAGAGGAGAATGAATATAGATAAGGAGAAAAACAGAGCTAATCAGATATATCCAACGAATTTTAGAAAATAGTTTTGACACTAGACACAACAACGTCCGTTGGCAAGGTTATCCTACAGGCTGGACTAGTGGGGTATCGACAACCTGGCTCTGATACCAACTTGTGACGCCCCGGAACCGGTACCATGAGGATTCCAGCGATCCCGCCGAAATCCGCACGATATCGATTCTGAGACGCCCTCCGACACGACGTGCGCGAATAATCACACACGTGATGCCAGAGGAATTAACACAAGCGGTAACATTACAACAGGATTACAATAGAGCCCACAAGAAACAGATATATTACAACAACGACTCAACGAGTCAAGATACAAATATACAATACAAAGATCCAACTCATACAAAAGATCGAATACGTCCGAGTACGGACAAGATACAAATTGGACTAAGAGTCCTGAAGATAACCAGTGGCGTCCATAACCCTGCCCAGGCTAAGCCGGAAGGGTAACCTTGCTAACGTCGTCCTCTCGTACCTGTCAAAGTCGGGCCATCGGTTGCCGACAAAAGGGAGGAAGCAAAAGAGAAAGGGAAAAGGCGAGAGTAAGTACCAAGGAACGAACTCCGGCACGTACTTAGCGAGACTAGAAATGGCTATGCTCGCCGAGCGAGTATAGATATATATCGCCTGGGGCTATATGGTAGGTTTAGCGGCAGCAAAACTATAACCAATAGAGACACACTACAACATCCGTCTACTCAGAGAAGATAAGAGAGCGCATAAGGTAACAGATAAATACTACACAAACATAACCCAGCCAAATACACATATCCCCTTCAACGATTGCGAAGAGGCAATGTAAAAGGCACTCAACGGTGGACAAGTTTTATTAGGTATCGGTTGTAGTAATGTTATATTACTACGCAAGTTATTAACAGATTATTAGCAACAAGATAACAGTGTAAGTTGTTCTATGATCAAGCTATACAATTCCAAGTCGTCCATAACCGCGGACACGGCTTATCGATAAGATGTACACCCTGCAGGGGTTGCCCAAATGTAACCATACGCATGCTCGACCCACTTACGACAGGTGGATGTCTCACAACAAGACCGTTCCCAGCTCAACAAGAAAGTCTAGGGGGGCCACCCGACTAAGCTACCCGTGACGAAGTCCGGCCGTACTCCGAGACGGACTCGTGGTTTGCGTCGGCGGCTAGGCGTGCAAACCACACGCTTCGCTAAACGTCCCGCGGGGTACAAGACATGTAATATAAACACCCGAAGGCAACAGGAAGTAAACACCCGAAGGCAACAGTAAGTAAAGCATGGCATACATGGCATAGGCAAATAAAACCAAGGTTGTGGCCCCTTTTCAACCGACTTGAGAAAAGGTAATGGGTGAGGGGGGTCCCAATAATCGTCCCCACGCATGGGTAGAGCGCTCAATCTCGGAACGGACAACAAGAACTCAGTGTCCTAGGGGACATTAGCGAGTCAAAGTTCCGATGCTTTCGCAAAAGGGCTCACGTATGCCTCTCGCTTACAATTTTAGTTGTTAACAATTAAATAGAGCATGTGTATCTCCAACAACTGATATAGCATGTGATAACCTCCCAACAACCCAACATATCCCGATAACAAATCGAGATATACAACAGAGCCTAAACACGCCTACGACTCGCAAGGCTCAAACATCAAGCAACGGCTATGGGTAAGAATGGTGCATATAGGATTATTAGGGTATACAAGTGGATAGGACACGTGACTCGATAAAGAATCGCAACATAAGGATAGCAATGCGAGGGAGAGAGTAAAATAGGTGAAGAGAGAGGGCTCGCCTGTGAAAAGCTGCAGAAGAACTTGTCGTATCTCACAACACCACTTCGCGATCCTATCCGAGAAGAAGCAAATGCTGGAACACACAACGTATGCAAACCTTACTACTACGGATAAAGAAGATCCAGCATGATCAAGATGATATGCATGACATGGCAGTATATGATGCGGTGCAACTTATCCATATTAATCGGAGTCGGAACCCCGGACAAACAAATTAGGTTGAAGTTACATATCTACCGGCAAAGTTAAGTGTTCATTAGCATGACATAACATGGCAGGGGTGCGCTACTCAAAATTAAATGGAACCGGGACGAAATGTTAATCCCACACAATTCCATATTTAGTTATTAGGTGTATCACTATTTATCCGAACCCACGTATGCAATGCAATGCAACAAGATATGATTGATGTTGGTGCACAAGATAGATGCAAACAAATTATATGGGCATTTACAAAATAGGTTGGTTAGGCTCGGGAGCTCACGGTAACAAGGATGATCGCCGGATTCAGGTTCGAAGAGGAAGAAGATGAGCGAGGTCTCGGACTTAGGATCCGTGAAGGAGAACTTGGGGTTCCGACTTCATTTGTCGGTGGAGAACTTGTATTGGCGCCTTCAGTTTCAATTGTCGATGGCGACCATGAATTCATCGGGTTAATATTCACACGTCGGACTCGGTCCTTGGGGCGGCGTCTCACATACAACAATCAACATCACAACACCGGAGTGAAGAATCCGCGTAGGTTGATGAACAGCAACCGAACCAAGAGCAGAGCTTTTGCAAAGATTTTATTTCCTGCGAATGTGACTCTTTTAGACCAAGGGACAAACAGTCGATGGACAAGATGTAAAATAGAGACGGACGAAGATGTGCGCGCGGTTGGAGGTGCTGCCGGGCGACGGAGAACGAGCGAGAGGAGGAGACAGGGACGTGGAGCCGCGCCACCGGGCCTCGCTCGAGGAGGGAAGGTGACGGCGGCGACGAGCGCAGGCCTTGGCGAGGCGGCAGCATGGCAGCAAGGGAGAGGGCGGCGCTCCGCGAGGTGAGGAGCGGCAGGGTGCGTCGGGCAGTAGCCTCGTCGCGCGCTGGGCGAGCTCGATGCAGAGAAGGCCGACGGCCATGGCGAGGGATGGCCGGAGGTGAGGCAGGGCTGCGCGCGAGCGGCGCCGTCCGGCGTGGACGAGGAGGACGCGTTCGCGTCAGGGGCGGAGACGAGCGTGGGGGAGGCGCTGGTTCGGGAGAAGACGAGGGCGTCGGGGTCGAGCGGTTCCTGCGGGCGTCGGGCTCGAGCAGCTGAGGTGGAAGGACTGGTACGGGAAAAGAAACAAAAGGAGGGGCTTGGAGGGAAAAGGGGCCGGCGGCGGGGTGTGGGATTGCAAAATGGCCAGGGTGGCCGGTGGGTTTGCTAGGGTTTGCCCTAACGGACCAGAGAGAGGCCGCCGGTTGGGCCTACTTGGGCCTGGCCGGAAGGGAGGCTTGTCTCCCTTTTTTTTTATTTTAAAAACTGTTTTCTTTTCTTTATTTTCCTGTTTAGTTATAAAACATTTTTAAATAGTTTTGATATCAGAAAAATACTAGAAAAATATAGATTTTGTTTTGGGATGAAAATGAGAGAATAATTTTGGCAACCAAGATAAAGTATAATAAAATAATTTAGGGTTCAAAAATATGCATGATGCCATGATGACTTGGAACGACACGGAAAATGAGCGGCGAAGAAAAACTAATATATGGGGTTTTTCCGGGTCGTTACAAACGACACCACTAACAAGGAACCTCGCCCCGAGGTTCCACGTCAAGCCAAGGGGAAGTTGGTTAAACTATCGAGTCTTCTTGTACCATGTTGACAAACACCCGACCTCGAGGTGGAACCTTCTTCGAGCGAAGTGTTGATCTTCTCGACACCACTAACAAGAAGTCTTGCTCCATGTAGAACGGTCGACACCACCAACAAGAAGTCGGAGTTCCGTTGGCGATGATGTGCTTTTGTCGAGAGCCTTGGTCGCAGATGATCAGGCGCCGTACACAAAGATGGAAGGAGTAAGAATCACATTGATCCACCCATTCAAATAACAAAAGCTAATAATAAGAGTAGTCGGTATGGTCGCGACTCCATCCCGCACTCAAAATATTACTCTGCACAAGAATAGGAGAATCGTGTAACCAACTCCAGAAATACAGATTGACGATCTTGGTAAACATCGACATCGAAGGTTCATGAGGTCAAAAACACAAGGGATAGAGGAAGGATCACATAAACCGAGAGGGCGTCAACAGAGAGGACAAAGGTTAGCCGCCGGTGATGTTCTTCTGTCAGAAGGTCTTCAAAGATCGGTCCTATTAGGTGAAGGCATAGATCGTCCAACCCACGTCGGAACCTAGGACTCGGAGAAGCAGATAAGAGAGAAGAATCAAAACTCGCAAAGATAAGAGGAGAATGAATATAGATAAGGAGAAAAACAGAGCTAATCGGATATATCCAACGAATTTTAGAAAATAGTTTTGACACTAGACACAACAACGTCCGTTGGCAAGGTTATCCTACAGGCTGGACTAGTGGGGTATCGACAACCTGGCTCTGATACCAACTTGTGACGCCCCGGAACCGGTACCATGAGGATTCCATCGATCCCGCCGAAATCCGCACGATATCGATTCTGAGATGCCCTCCGACACGACGTGCGTGAATAATCACACACGTGATGCCAGAGGAATTAACACAAGCGGTAACATTACAACAGGATTACAATAGAGCCCACAAGAAACAGATATATTACAACAACGACTCAACGAGTCAAGATACAAATATACAATACAAAGATCCAACTCATACAAAAGATCGAATACGTCCGAGTACGGACAAGATACAAATTGGACTAAGAGTCCTGAAGATAACCAGTGGCGTCCATAACCCTGCTCAGGCTAAGCCGGAACGGTAACCTTGCTAACATCGTCCTCTCGTACCTGTCAAAGTCGGGCCATCGGTTGCCGACAAAAGGGAGGAAGCAAAAGAGAAAGGGAAAAGGCGAGAGTAAGTACCAAGGAACGAACTCCGGCACGTACTTAGCGAGACTAGAAATGGCTATGCTCGCCGAGCGAGTATAGATATATATCGCCTGGGGCTATATGGTAGGTTTAGCGGCAGCAAAACTATAACCAATAGAGACACGCTACAACATCCGTCTACTATTAGAAGATAAGAGAGCGCACAAGGTAACAGATAAATACTACACAAACATAACCCAGCCAAATACACATATCCCCTTCAACGATTGCGAAGAGGCAATGTAAAAGGCACTCAACGGTGGACAAGTTTTATTAGGTATCGGTTGTAGTAATGCTATATTACTACGCAAGTTATTAACAGATTATTAGCAACAAGATAACAATGTAAGTTGTTCTATGATCAAGCTATACAATTCCAAGTCGTCCATAACCGCGGACACGGCTTATCGATAAGATGTACACCCTGCAGGGGTTGCCCAAATGTAACCATACGCATGCTCGACCCACTTACGACAGGTGGATGTCTCACAACAAGACCGTTCCCAGTTCAACAAGAAAGTCTAGGGGGGCCACCCGACTAAGCTACCCGTGACGAAGTCCGGCCGTACTCCGAGACGGACTCAAGGTTTGCGTCGGCGGCTAGGCGTGTAAACCACACGCTTCGCTAAACGTCCCGCGGGGTACAGTACAGAATATAAACACCCGAAGGCAACAGGAAGTAAACACCCGAAGGCAACAGTAAGTAAAGCATGACATACATGGCATAGGCAAATAAAACCAAGGTTGTGGCCCCTTTTCAACTGACTTGAGAAAAGGTAAAGGGTGAGGGGGGGGGTCCCAATAAACGTCCCCACGTACGCGTAGAGCGCTCAATCTCAGAACAGATAACAAGAACTCGGGTCCTAGGGGACATTAGCGAGTCAAAGTTCCGATGCTTTTGCAAAGGGGCTCACAGATGCCTCTGCTTACAATTTTAGTTGTTAACAATTAAGTAAAGCATGTGTATCTCCAATAACTGATATAGCATGTGATAACCTCCCAACAACCCAACATATCCCAATAACAGATCGAGATAAACAACAGCGCCTAAACACGCCTACGACTCGCAAGGCTCAAACATCAAGCAACGGCTATGGGTAAGAATGGTGCATATAGGATTATTAGGGTATACAAGTGGATAGGACACGTGACTCGATAAAGAATCGCAACATAAGGATAGCAGTGCGAGGGAGAGAGAGTAAAATAGGTGAAGAGAGAGGGCTCGCCTGTGAAAAGCTGCAGAAGAACTTGTCGTATCTCACAACACCACTTCGCGATCCTATCCGGGAAGAAGCAAATGCTGGAACACACATCGGATGCAAATCTTACTACTACGGTTAAAGAAGATCCAGCATGATCATGATGAGATATGCATGTCATGGCAGATATGATGCGATGCAGCTTATCCATATTAATCGGAGTCGGAACCCCGGACAAACAAATTAGGTTGGAGTTGCAGTTCTACCGGCAAAGTTAAGTGTTCATTAGCATGGCATAACATGGCAGGGGTGCGCTACTCAAAATTAAATGGAACCGGGACGAAATGTTAATCCCGCACAATTCCATATTTAGTTATTAGGTGTATCACTATTTATCCGAACCCACATATGCAATGCAATGCAACAAGATATGATTGATGTTGGTGCACAAGATAGATGCAAACAAATTATATGGGCATTTACAAAATAGGTTGGTTAGGCTCGGGGGCTCACGGTAACAAGGATGATCGCCGGATTCAGGTTCGAAGAGGAAGAAGATGAGCGAGGTCTCGGACTTCGGATCCGTGAAGGAGAACTTGGGGTTCCGACTTCATTTGTCGGTGGAGAACTTGTATTGGCGCCTTCAGTTTCAATTGTCGATGGCGACCATGAATTCATCGGGTTAATATTCACACGTCGGACTCGGTCCTTGGGGCGGCGTCTCACATACAGCAATCAGCATCACAACACCGGAGTGAAGAATTCGCGTAGGTTGATGAACAACAACCGAACCAAGAGCAGAGCTTTTGCAAAGATTTTATTTCCTGCGAATGTGACTCTTTTAGACTAAGGGACAAACAGCTGATGGACAAGATGTAAAATAGAGACGGACGAAGACGTGCGCGCGGTTGGAGGTGCTGCCGGGGCGACGGAGAACGAGCAGAGGAGGAGACAGGGACGTGGAGCTGCGCCACCGGGCCTGCTCGAGGAGGGAAGGTGACGGCGGCGACGAACGCAGGCCTTGGCGAGGCGGCAGCACGGCAGCAAGGGAGAGGGCGGCGCTCCGCGAGGTGAGGAGCGGCAGGGTGCGTCGGGCAGTAGCCTCGTCGCGCGCTGGGCGAGCTCGATGCAGAGAAGGCCGACGGCCATGGCGAGGGATTGCCGGAGGTGAGGCAGGGCTGCGCGCGGGCGGCGCCGTCCGGCGTGGACGAGGAGGACGCGCTCGCGTCAGGGGCGGATACGAGCGTGGGGGAGGCGCTGGTTCGGGAGAAGACGAGGGCGTCGGGGTCGAGCGGTTCCTGCGGGCGTCGGGCTCGAGCAGCTGAGGTGGAAGGACTGGTACGGGAAAAGAAACAAAAGGAGGGGCTTGGAGGGAAAAGGGGCCGGCGGCGGGGTGTGGGATTGCAAAATGGCCAGGGTGGCCGGTGGGTTAGCTAGGGTTTGCCCTAACGGGCCAGACAGAGGCCGCCGGCTGGGCCTACTTGGGCCTGGCCGGATGGGAGGCTTGTCTCCCCTTTTTTTATTTATTTTAAAAACTGTTTTCTTTTCTTTATTTTCCTGTTTAGTTATAAAACATTTTTAAATAGTTTTGATATCAGAAAAATACTAGAAAAATATAGATTTTGTTTTGGGATGAAAATGAGAGAATAATTTTGGCAACCAAGATAAAGTATAATAAAATAATTTAGGGTTCAAAAATATGCATGATGCCATGATGACTTGGAACGACACGGAAAATGAGCGGCGAAGAAAAACTAATATATGGGGTTTTTCCGGGTCGTTACAGTGGTGATGCTGGCATGCAGGTGATGGTTTGATGATGATCTACATTTTGTGGCAGCTAGTGCATATAAACTTCTCATGGCCTATATATTTTGATGAGGTGGTATATACTAACGCTCTCATGTGATGGTGAACTTCGTTGTGTTAAGATGACACCCAATTTTATTAAAGACGATGAGTTGTAGGAATCTTCCATTTTATTCTTATTTTGACATGCTGAGTTGTGGAACAGATTCAGCACCATAAAACTGCTTGAAAAGCCGACGAACAATAGGTCAGTGTTCGTCGATGACCCCATCAATAGGAACCAATGGATCTCCATGATGTGCATGGTGGGAAGGCCTCAAGATGAGCATTTGCAATGGCTCCCTTATAACCTCATCATTAAGCTATTAATCATAGTAAATATGAGTGTAATTGCATCCTAAAACGACTACTCGGCCCTTGTCTACTGCTTGTCAAGCAAACATGGACATTCCAGCGTGACGCCGGCGTGCCGACCCTAAGCAGCAAGCCCGACCAGTGTTCGGCCAACATGACATGTGCCTTAAGAGGGACCGTGTTGGCCCGTGGAGCAGATGGGTTGGGGATTGGGGCAGCTAGCATTTTTTCAAATTTTGAAAGGGAGCGGGGGACGTGGAGGGGATCATTAGGCTGTAGAGGGTGAGGTGCCCTAGGTTTCTGTGGAGGGGGGAGGGCGGAGTTTTTTTTTTTCATTTTTAGTGTAGTTTTCGTATTTCAGGCCTACTGACCAAGGTATTTTTGTCTGAATTTGGCCAAATTTTGGGTATAAAAGGGCAGGTGACCCTCTCATTTTTCACACTCTCTTCTTCACACACCCATGTCATTTCCCACACTCTCTCAAACTTGGCTGATTCCAACCAGAATATGAAGAGAATGGTGTCGAGGAGTGGCGAGCTTGGTGCAAAAGTTCTGGATGCGATGATGTGTTATTGCTGGAGTGCAATTAATGGAGGAACGTTCCTCCTTAGGAGAATGCTGAGCGTCCCCCAGGTCGATCCCGCGTCCTGATCCTCCGGGTAGAGGACCATCGAATTGATCCATTGGATCATATCAGTTGTCGCTTCCCCCCATCCCATGGTATGAACCCACCACACACAATGACCCTTCGTCTCCAAAAAGAATTCCCTTGCCTCCCCTCGATGAACACCCCCTAGACAAAAAATTCTGCAGCACATGTCGATGGTGGCGGTATAGTCTTGTAGCTGGCGGCGGAGGAAGCTTTGTAGTAGCGGTCACCGGAGGCCAGCTTCGTAGCAGCGGCGGATCACCGTTGTAGCACCGGCGGCTCGCCTTGGTAGCAACGAGGACCCACCTTCACAGCATCGACGATCGACCTTCGGAGCAGCGGTGGCTCGCCTTCGTAGCACCAGTGACCTCTCTTCGGAGCAGTGGCGGCTCACCATCGTAGCATCGGCAGCCCGCCTTCACGGCATCGGTGACCTAGCTTTGTAGCACTGACGACTTGCCTACAAAGCATGGCACCGCCGGTGTTTAGGCTTTGCAGAAGTCGTACCCATGCTACGCAGCTGCACCAGACTACCTTGGTAACAATAGCGAACCACCTTTGCAGCTGCGGCGGACCAACTTGGCAGCATCGACAGGACGATGAAGCACCACGACCTTCGTTTGCAGATTAGGCACATCTGCCTCCCCTCGCCACGTGCAGGTCCGACCCCGGTGCCCTGCAGCTCCCAACAAGCACCGTTGACCTCTACAACAAGCACCGTTGACCTCTACAACAGCAGCGTCCAACAACTTTGGCTAGCAGCCATGGAGCGAGGCATGGGAGGACACATATCAGGTGACATGCACCTTTTGCATGTCACACGGCATCACCTGATCTGTGTCCATGTCGTGTGACATGCGGTCTAAATTCAAATTTAAACATTGCGAAAAAATCTGAAAAAAATCATGCACATATTAAGATAACCCCTAAAAATTTCAGATCAAAATTTGAAACATACATCGAGAAACAAAAAAAAGAAATCTGTCATGAATAGTTCCCGAATTCAAATCTGAGTTTCTCTATAGACTATTCACATCTGAGTTTCTCTTTTCTGTTTCTTGATGTATGTTTCGAATTTTGATCTGAAATTTATAGGGGTTATCTTAATATGTGCTGTGAACATGCATGATTTTTTTTTCAGATTTTTTCGCAATGTTTAAATTTGGATTTAAGCCGCATGTTACACGGTGATATGCAATGTTTAAATTTGAATTTAGACCGCATGCCGGGATAGCTCAAGGAGGAAGCGAGCAGTGGTGGGTGGTGGAGTAAATGCAGAGCATCGGCTGGACCATGGAGCTGCGGCGTGAGCCCTCTGGCCATGAGGAAAATAGAGACCCATCTGTGCGATTGGGTGTAAGAAAAGCAATAAAAAGATAAGGTTGCTCATAGTAAGAAGTAACTTAGATTAGTAACATGTGTCGTTAGTATCTCTATAGTGGGTAGCAACTTAAATGTTCTTTCATGTATAGGGTCATTTATTATGTTAACGTTGTAGACTCATATTGCCTTTAATTGTGTGATGTTATGGTAACATAACTAGTTACCACCTTACTCTCTTTCTTCAATTATTGTCATTACATATCACTAAAATATTTTGAGATGTGTGATGTTACCACATATGTTAGTATGTTACCCCTACTATGAGCAGTATAAGGTTGAGAGAGAAAGCCTGGTGGAGGGTGCGAGGATGTGTGGCATGCGCAAAAGGAGGAGGACGCGAGCGTGCTATCGTTTGGAGGAATCGAAGCATTTTCCTTTTCCTTATGTGAGGATGGACGATTTTGATGATGCAGCAACTAAAGCTCACTCTTTTTAATCCCATATGAAAATTTTCCTCATTTAATTACTCCATTCACTGTTAGCAAGCTATAGAGAAAGAATTTTTTCTACATTTAATCAGATTTTTTCTATTTTTTCAAGCTATTTCAAGCTAAGAGGGCAGAAATCAGGCCTGTGAAGCAGAGGAGCCGTGCTGGGGTCTGGCAGCTGGGCACGGAGGGGAGCCGATAGACATGTCACGACCCGTGTACATACGGGCCTTGTTGTGCCGTGCCGTGCCAGGCGCGCGTAAGGCCTTGGGCATGCAAATAGGCCAGATTCTCAAGTAACGACCCACGAGGCCACGATTGGCTTTGGCCCGTCCCCGTTATTTGTTTTTCTCCCTCGTTTTCTGCTCGACCCCGGCCGAAACTTCGCCGCCGGCCGCTGCGCCCAGGCCATCTGCCGCACCGTGCCGTCTCCACGCCGTCAGCCGCAGCTGTCCACTCCTCCGCGTACTCCCCCATCTCCACAACGTCCGGCGCACCTGAGAGCTCCACCGCGTGTTCCTCCGGTACGCCGCGGCTTCCCCCCTCCCGTGTCCACCACACTTGGCCTCTGCCGCCAAGTCTTCCCCCCATCAGCATCCGCTTATCCTCTCCCTCCCTTCCTCCAGCCGGCGCGGGGATCGATCCTACCTGGGCTGACCGGCAGCGCGCTCCCGTTCCGTCTCTCCTCGGCCCAGCATGTACCAGTGGCGCAAGTTCGAGTTCTTCGAGGCGAAGGCGGTCGGGCGCGGCCTAGGCGCTCCGGCAGTGCCAGCCGAGATAGGACCTGCTGCTCGGGCGACCGCGTCGCCGTAGGGTGCGAGGAACGCACTGTGGGGCTCCTCGATCACGGGTTCCACCTCTCCTACGGGTTCCAGTGTCACACCTAACGGTGTACCGTAGCTGGACCGTGTATCGTGGTGGACTAGAGTTTCAGGATTGTAAGCGTTGTGTGCGTGAGTGTGTCCCATGCTGTCTGGCTCGGTGGGCATATATGCCACTGGTTGTATCTGAGACAAACAACTCTGAAGAAATAGAACAGAGGGGAAATTCAATTTGGCTCCCGGGTGCGTATGCTCCCTCTACCAACAAAACATATTTCGAAGTGTGGAAAAATTTTGACAAACAATTCTACATGAACATCTCCATAATATATGTGTATGCGTCAAGTTTCACGAAAAAATAATACTTTTTGTGGCCTATGTAAAAAAGAGAAAACTTATCCTGTGAAAAGTATTGATTTCAGCACTGAATTTTGTCTTTTTTACACACGTCACATGATAAGTTCATTTTTTATGAAACGACTTTGTGAGCGCGTAGCACGTGAAGATGTACGTGCAGATTTTTTGTTTCAATTTTTTTGAAATTTAAAATACATGTAACATGCATTTCAAAATATAGGGAGCATATGCTCCCATGTTCCAAAACACCACTCCCTAGAACAGAGTTCAAAACTCTTTTGCTCTCCTTCTCGTTTCTCTCTTTCTTCTTCCTCACGAAAGAGGAGAATCGTAGCACCTCACGCCGACGATCACTGCCGGCAAAGGGGATCACTACACTTGGTATCAGATTTGGGCGAATTCCTGGCTGCTCTCGCTGTGATTCGTGGGGTGTTTCACTCTTGATCTGAGTTGTCATTCCAGGGTCGGGTAGCGCGATTGGGGATCTCGATCTCGATCGAGTTCGTCAAGCGTGCAGTAAATCCTCGCACTGGTTGCTCGATTTAGCAGTTGTTCACCACGGCTCCAGCGAAGCCCTCACCACCGACCCAGTTCGTCTTGGTCGCGATGGGCGAGGCGGCGGAGGAGACGCGTACGACGCTCGACCGCCTCCAATCCAGTCTAGATCTCTTGCACGGCGTGGTGGCAGAGATCGACACCACCCAAAAACAGATGCGCGTCCAGCAAGAGCATCAGGCGGCGGCGATTGATGCGAGCGCCGCCAAGCATGACGACACCGCGCGCATCCTTCAGTCGCTGCTCATCAAGCTGAATCTCCTCGACAAGGGTGAGACGACGAGGCCACCGTCGAACAACCACAATCCCGACTCAAGCATCCTCATCAACGCGGGTCACTCCATCACCCAGCCTACGTCTCCGCACTGGGTGGGGGACACGGCGGGCGCCACGTCGAGCGGTGCCCTGAATTTGACCCTGGTGGCGCTGGATTTCTGGGAGGTGGAGCCATGGGAGGCGCTGGTGGTGGTGGGTTCGGAGGCGCTGGCGGCGGTGGATTCGGAGGCGCTGGTGGCGGTGGTTCTGGAGGCGTGGGCGGTGGTAGATCAAGTTCTGCTCAGGGAGATCAAGGAGGGCGAAATCACATGCCGAAGATGTCGTTTCCTCGCTTCGATGGAGAGCACCCGCGCATCTGGAGAGATAAGTGCTATGACTATTTCCGTGCATTCAACATTAGTGCAGCTCTGTGGTTAACAACAGCAACGCTGCATATGGAGGGGAACGCTGCAATTTGGTTGCAATCTTACAAGAAGCGCCATGAGTTGGGGAACTGGCCGCAGTTCATCGCAGCGGTGGAAGCTGAATTCGGTGCAGATGACAAGCGTCGCAGCATCAAAGCATTGCTAGCGCTGAAGCAGTCAGGCACAGTGGAAGAGTACCAGAAGGAGTTCCAATCTCTAGTGTACCAAGTCTCCATGTACAATCCTCATTATGATGAACAATTTTTCATCTCACAGTTCATTAAGGGACTCAAATCAGAACTGCGGGGTGGCGTGGAATCTCAAGTGCCTGAAACTCTGGAGAGAGTATTTTTGCTTGCACGTGTTCAGCAAGAGGTCTTGGAGGAGACCAGGAAGAAGGGTTACAGGGCAGTACCGCATGCTCGAGGAGAAACAGTGACAAGTCGAGCTGAGGTTCCGAAGTCTGCATTGAAATTTGCTACCGGTGATCTGTGGAAGGACAGACAGCTGAGGGATTACCGTCGCGCAAATAACTTGTGCTTCAAGTGCGGCGACAAGTACGATCCCACGCATCAATGTCGTGTCAAGCCAGCAGCAGCAGTTACAGTACATGCTATGGAGCAACAGGAGTGTCCCATCCTGTTATCTGAAGAAGTGCTCAACATTATGGAGATGCACGATATCGCAACAGCACAGCAGCTCAGTTTATCTCTCAATGCCATGGCAGGTTCGGAAGGATCAAATTGCCTACGACTGCGTGCTCTCGTGGACAATCAGGTTTTGCTGATTTTGGTAGACTCGGGGAGCAGCACCAGTTTTCTGAATTCAAATATGCTGTCCCGAATCAACTGTGAAACAGTAGATGCACATCCAGTTGCTGTCAAGGTAGCCAATGGGCAGTTTATGTATGCAACAAAAATGGTGCCTGCCTTGTCCTGGTGGTCACACGGTGAGACTTTCCACACACCAATGAGGGTGCTGGATTTGGGAGGATATGATGCAATCCTAGGTATGGACTGGCTTGAGTCCCACAGTCCAATGACTACAGACTGGGACAAGAAGTTTATTTCCTTCCAGTACAATGGCAAACAAGTCACACTTGGCGTTCCCAAAGCCAAAACTGAAACTGTCCACGAAATGTCAGTGGAACAACTCGCCAAGTGGACTAAGGGCAACGATGTTTGGGCCATGGCCGTGGTGCACCAAGACAAGATCACAACGCTGGATAGTGACATGGACATCTGCTCGCCAGAAATTACTGCTTTGTTGACGGAGTTCGACCAGGTGTTCGCTGAACCCAAAGAGCTGCCTCCACCACGTCAGTATGATCATGCGATCACCCTCAAACCTGACGCAGCTCCTTTCAACGCGCGTCCCTACCGCTACTCACCTGCTCACAAAGACGAGATAGAGAAGCAGGTGGCGGCCATGCTCGCAGCGGGCATCATTGTGCCGAGCATGTCGCCGTTTGCATCTCCGGTGCTCTTAGTGCAGAAAAAGGATGGCTCCTGGAGATTCTGTGTTGATTACCGCCGACTCAATGAACTCACAATCAAAAACATGTTTCCCATGCCCGTCATTGATGAGTTGCTCGATGAGCTCGCTGGAGCCAAAGTGTTTTCCAAATTGGACTTACGAGCAGGCTACCATCAAATCCGTGTGTTGCCAGCCGATGAGCCCAAAACGGCCTTCAAGACACATCAGGGACATTACCAGTTTCGCGTCATGCCGTTTGGGTTGTGCAACGCGCCGGCGACGTTCCAGTGCGTCATGAATTCGGTTCTACGCCCGTGCCTGCGCCGCTCAGTGCTCGTCTTCATGGATGACATCTTGGTGTATAGCTCGTCCATAGAGCAACATCTGGAGCATCTCCGGGAAGTCTTGGCCCTGCTCCGCGATGAGAAGCTGTTTGTCAAGCGCTCCAAATGCTCATTCGCCTCTCAATCACTGGAATACCTGGGACACATCGTGTCAGCGGATGGCGTCTCTACTGATCCTCGGAAGACGCAAGCGATGCAGGACTGGCCACAACCCACAAATGTTACTGAGTTGCGTGGATTTTTGGGGTTGACCGGGTATTACCGTAAATTCGTCAAGAATTACGGGATAATTGCTCGCCCCCTGACGAATTTGCTGAAGAAGAAAGGGTTCATCTGGTCTGATCAAGCAACTGAAGCTTTTCTAGCGCTGAAAGCGGCTATGACCTCCACGCCGATATTGCAGTTGCCTGATTTCAATAAGCAGTTCGTGGTTGAGACCGATGCATGTGACCTAGGGATTGGTGCGGTTCTCATGCAAGAACAACATCCACCGGCGTTTCTCAGTAAACCACTCTGTACGGCGCATCAGCAGCTATCAATCTACGAGAAGGAGTTTCTCGCGCTTTTGATGGCAGTTGAAAAATGGCGACCTTATTTGCAGCGAGGCGAATTTGTGATCAAGACTGATCACCATAGTCTCAGCTACCTAGATGAGCAGCACTTGCAGACACCGTTACAGCGCAAAGCTATGGCACGCTTGATGGGTCTTCAGTTCAAAATAGTGTACAGACAGGGTGCTCAAAATCATGCAGCTGATGCTCTGTCACGTATTGGCCATCTCATGACTATCCAAGGGTGCTCTGAAGTGAGGTCAGTCTGGATGCAAGAGGTACTTAATTCCTATGCAACTGATCCTGATGCCCAACAACGACTGGTTCAGTTAGCTTTAGCTAGTCCAGATGAACACGGATATGAGCTGTCGCAGGGATTAATCAGATTTAAGGGGCGCATTTGGTTGGGAGCTAACTCAGCACTGCATACCAAGCTCATCTCTGCACTTCATTCAAGTGCCGTCGGAGGACATTCTGGGACTCAGGCCACATACCAGCGCATGAAACGCCTTTTCGCGTGGCATGGCATGAAGGCAGCTGTTGAAGACTTTGTGAAACAATGCAGCGTGTGCCAACATGCAAAACACACCAACACACACTCGGCTGGTCTGCTTCAGCCTTTGCCAATTCCAACTGGCGCCTGGCGTGATATAACAATGGATTTTGTTATGGGGTTGCCCAAGTCTGAAGGTTTTGAGGTTATCCTTGTTGTCGTCGACCGCTTCACAAAATATGCGCATTTCATGCCAATGCGTCATCCTTTCTCTGCTCCAGGGGTGGCCCGAGTCTTCGTCGACAACATTGTCAAGCTACATGGTATGCCGCACTCCATTACCTCCGATCGGGACTGCATCTTTACAAGTAACTTTTGGAAAAAACTGTTCGCCACTTTGGGTACGAAGTTGCAGTTTACCACAGCCTATCATCCACAGACCGACGGACAAAGTGAGCGGGTAAACAAGTGTGTCGAAATGTTCCTCCGGTGCATGGTGCAAGAAAATCCAAAAGAATGGAAGAGTTGGTTGCCATTGGCAGAATTTTGGTACAACTCGACTTTTCATACATCACTTGGCTGCTCCCCCTTCAAGGCGATGTATGGTCATGACCCAAACCTGGGTGCCTTACCAGCAGTGGATGATCAGTCATCAGTAGCTGGCATGATCACAGATAGGGCAGCTCAAGTTGAGGCACTCAAACAACACCTGGAAGCTGCACAGAACCGCATGAAGATGTATGCTGATAGTAAGCGCACCGAGAGACAGTTTCAGGTGGGAGACAAGGTGCTTCTGAAACTACAACCGTATGCTCAATCAACGGTCGTCAATCGCAAGTACCCGAAGCTGGCTTACAAATATTTTGGGCCATACAAGGTTTTGGAGAAAATTGGACAAGTCGCTTATAAAGTAGAGCTACCTCCTACGAGTCAGATCCATGATGTGTTCCATGTTTCACAGCTCAAGGAATTTCGGGATGATTACTCACCGGTCTTTGCAGATCTCCCTAGACCTCCAGCCCTGGATGTCATTGATACAGTGCCGGAGATGATCCTTGATAGGCGCCTGGTAAAGAAGGGAAATGCTGCTGTTCCTCAGGTTTTGATCAAATGGACGAATGTGCCGAAGGATTCTGCTACCTGGGAAGATTGGGATACTCTGAAGACGAAGTTTCCGCTTGTACTGACTTGGGGCCAAGTCAGTTCTTCAGGGGGAGGACCTGTCACACCTGACGGTGTACCGTAGCTGGACCGTGTACCGTGGTGGACTAGAGTTTCAGGATTGTAAGCGTTGTGTGCGTGAGTGTGTCCCAGGCTGTCTGGCTCGGTGGGCATATATGCCACTGGTTGTATCTGAGACAAACAACTCTGAAGAAATAGAACATAGTTCAAAACTCTTTTGCTCTCCTTCTCGTTTCTCTCTTTCTTCTTCCTCACGAAAGAGGAGAATCGTAGCACCTCACGCCGGCGATCACTGCCGGCAAAGTGGATCACTACATCCAGGCCTACGCCTCCTCCGTCCTCTTCCTCCAGCAGCTCAAGGTACAATGGTACATACAGGAATAAACTCATCTCGAACTGCGGAATTCTTCCATAGATTTGTTGTTAGAGTTCCTCCGAGCATGTAAAGGGCCCTTAAAACGCGAGTAAAGAGCTTTGTATTCAGTTTTCACTTCTGTTTTACGGGGTGGGGATACGGGTTCTGCTAGCTCGGATGAGTTGCCGACCCCTCAAAACAGGGTTTTAGACAACAATTTGCACAACAATTTCAGATCAAACATAGCACATCCAAAATATGTGATGCATAATTCATAGTTTTTAACATCACAATGTGATCATAGCCAATGTTCAAGCCACAGAAGTTCTCAAATGTGATCAACCATCCACGAGTCCATCGCCAGCGACGCCACCACTCGCCGGAGACTCACCTTGACCACTTGCAGCACGAGCTTCACACGCAACCTTCTTCCTCGCCATGATGTCCGCCTTGGTCTCCTTCCACCATGCCAGTTGATCCTCGTCCATGCCGTCGGTGCGCATCATCATGATTTCCCTCTCCTCGACCAAGAGCTTCTTCATGGCCTTGGCTTTTTTGAGTGCGATCATCCTCAAGTCTAGCTTGGCCTTCACCTTGGCATCTTCCTGCCTTGCTTCCACCTTGGAAAGCTTCACCTTCTTCTTCTTCTCGGTGATGAGGAGCTTGGTCTCCAATGTCTTCATCGTTAATGCCTCTTTAGACTTCATGAGTTGATCCAACTTCTCCCGGAAGCTAGATGCTTCTCCTTCTACCTTCACCCTCTCCTTGGCTTTCTTGTTGCCCTCGGGCTTGCCGGCGTTTCTCGCACTCATGTCTTCCGCTTCATCATCCATGGTGAGCAGTGCCTCCTTCTTGCACTTTGGTTCGCTGTCCCTCAACTTCCACTTAGGAAGATGTTGAAGAATGGAAAAGCAATGTTGAAACTGAAATTCCTTGTTCTTGGAGCCGGTCATGTCCTTGTACCTCTGTTGAGCATACTTGGGCTGCACAACAACAATATTATGTGATGTTTGCACATCATCAACACATACTATGGATAGCAACAAATTAGGAAAACTTACATAGTCCTCCGGCACACATCCACTAGGGGGGTTGTGGGCCACTTGATCCATGGCAGCACTCCAACGAGAACAAGCTGGTTTGATGATGTTCCATCGGCCTTCAAGGGAGCGGTAGGATCTGTCGGCCATGCTCTTGGTGCGAGGCTTTAGCTGGTGGTAGAGATCCTCGATGCGCTGCCAATAGCGCTTGCCGCCTTGGTCCACTCCGGTGCACGCATCCATCCCCACCTTACTCCAAGCACGGACCAAGATCGCGTCTTCGATCTCGCTGTAGTTCGCCGTGCGTGGCTTCGGCGTCGAGGAAGAACCGGCGACAGCCGGATCAACCTCAACCACCTCCTCGTCACCCTCATCCTCCTCCTCGTCATCAATCTCTTCGACGTTGCCCTCCCCATCGAACGCATCGATGCCGGCGTCCAAATCCACCGCCGATTCGTTGAGCATGTCCATGTACGATGTTGTGGACTCAACATCGAACACCTTGTCTACGTCCATGGTGGGTGGCGGCGGCGCGGGCGTCGCCTCGGACGGAACGGAGGGAGGAGGGGTCGTGGCCTTGGAAGACGGTGGAGGCGCGAGGCCGATGCGGTTAACTGCCTTTGTCTTCACCTTGGACTGCAGGGCACCCCTCGGCCCGGCCGCCTTCGTCTTCATCCTGCCCCCCTTCTTGGCAGCCGGCGGGGCTGCGGCCGGCGGAGCTACGGCCGCCGCAGGGGCTTCGAAGAATTGCTTCGGAAACCTCTTCCTCTTCGACGGGATGGTGGCGGAGATCATGGCCGACACGTCGCCGGCGTTTGGCGGACCTCCGACGGGGACATCAACCACACCACCGGCGGTCAGTGGCCCTTGCGGAGGATCCATGGCAGCGGGATCCGGCCGCGTCGTTGCCGGGAAGAGCGGGGCGGAGGAGATCGGGAGGCGGCGGCGGCGGTTGGGTTTCGCTGAAACCCTTCGCGCGCAGTGGAGGGGAGGATACTGGTTTGGCTCTCTATTCCCGCTCCCACCCCGCACAAGTAGGGGGCGAAGACCCGCCCCGTAATCGAAACTGGGAAAAATCGACGCGGGGGCCATTTTTACGGGGCCTGCTAGACAACCGGGTAGAGCCCAAACCCGTATTTCGGCGGTTATTATACGAGTTTGGCCCTTTTAAGGGTCTGTTAGACATGCTCTCACAACTTGATCCTGTATGATGAGACAAAGAACAATTACATGCATTTTGTTGTTGTTCAAATCGACTGCTATTTATGGGTAGTGGATAGCCGGACACATAGTTTGTCAATTGGGTTGGTATACCTTGCTCCGTCAGTCATCCCTGAACAATGCTACACATTCCTAACAGAAAACCTGTGCGTTGCTACGGTGGTACATTAAATTAAAAAAAACATCTTTTGATATGTTTAAATTTGCATGTCATCAAACAATATGTATGGAGGCTTCGATTGATTTTTTATTAATCATGTAGGAACAGTGAACATGATCAGTATTAAATATTACAAAATGATACATGATCAGTACTCCCACAATGTGAGTATTAAACATTAGAAAATTATCATTTTGTTAATTAATATATGGACCATGTCTCGATGCATTTAAGAACACAATGAATCAATTAGTATGTAAATGGCATGCCCAAACAAATATCTGGAACATTTAGCTGGTGCTAAATCTAATGAACAAAACATATTATGAAGAAAGTCATTTAAGATCTGGGAGGGGAATGGGATCAATTCAGACCTGGAAGGTAAATGGTAGGGAATAGAATTAGCTGCTTCACAATCGTATGTGGAATGGAATGAGTAATAAGCCAATAGCAATATACAGTAAACAATGAAGTGGACAGAGAAACGAAAAAAATATTTCCGTCGTCAGAAACAAAGAATATACGAATAGCACATATGGAATCCGATCTGGTGTTGGATTATTAGGCAATTTCCGTGTGAGTTTAATTACCGAAAGCAAGATTACAGATGCACAAACATACTTAACCATACACATCAGACTAAGCACATGCATGATTGTTTCTCAATCAGGAGCCTCTACTTCGAAGTGTTCCGTTGACCAAAACACAGATCTGAACATGGAACAAGTAGCAGTGCAAGGTAAAAGCACGTACATCGCGACCGAGAAGGTCGCACCAGCAGCAGCAGCACCACCACCATGGGAGTTGTTGATGTCGCCCATGGTGTAGTTGGATCTGTCGATGAAGCAGCCGAACCGTCGAAGAAGAAGACGAACAGCAGCGAGCAGTCGCGCCGAGACGCTCCCCGAAAACCTTATCGCCCGTCTCCCGGTGCAGGATCTCAACGGACGGAGTTTCGGAGGCCTGCTCTCCCGGGTGGCTGTGCAAGCAGACGCCGGGATGGGGAAGACTAGAGAGTAGCACAGCAAAAGGAACTTCGCGAGAGAGAGATCTAAGAGCACTGTTCTCCAGATCTGATCGGTCTCCTTGTATAGCCTGAGAGGAAAGCCTCCCTGACCGCGTTGCCACGCGTAGGAAGCCAAGGACACGCGGCGAGCATGCACATGCAGGCCGACACGTTCCCAACACAGTTGGTGCACCAAGCAAAAATTTAGGCTTCCTTGTGTGTCTCGAACTCGAACTCGAGTCACAAAACGCGACGTGCGTGCGTGACGAGGTGAGGCGAGGCGGGGCGGGCAGAGGAGGAGTGCGCGAGGGATCCTTCTATTCACTCACTTGGAATGACTAGAACATCGGCCCTTATATACCACTCCAACTCACTCCCAACTAGCAATGTGGGACTAAACTTTGTCCCCCAAGGCTGTCCCAAGCTGCCAACGTGATGGGCCTTGAGTTTTCAGGAATTGTAGACTATATGGGTTGCCTTACTGGGCTACAGCCCATCTACATTCAACAATCCCCCACCAGATCTCATATGCACATCAGATGACACATTAGTTACATTCACTGTTTAATATACCTGCACTTCGGTGGAGACTGTTAAGTTGAACTTCCACTTAGGCAAGGTGCTACGCTTGACTACAACCGAACAATGGACTATGCCTTGAATTGTCAGTCTTTGTGCAGCAAGTTTCGCTCAATGCCGGCACGGTACTAGGCTACCATAGCCTTCCCTCGGGTGGAGCTTATAAGTCATACTCCTCGGCCTTTCATGAGCTTACTAGAGATTCACCCAAATCTCCCACACTATGACCAGTAGTGTCACTCATATAGGTGTGTTCTTCAAAAGATCGCCCTGTAGGACGGCGTCTTCGCTCATCAAGAGCCGCTTAGAACACATTAAGACATTGTCAACCTGCCTTACGAGTAGCTATGAGAGAATTGCATCTCGCAGACGGAGTGGGAGTATTAAATTTTCTCTCAACTCGCTTGCTCCGGTTTGTTTTCTCGAGTCCTAGTTCACGGATTTTCCGATCACATAGGTTGGGTTACCCCTCGGCAACTCAAGTGGGTCTCAAACCCATCTCCATCGATGCAAGGTCTATCATGTTTCTTGATAGTCCTTTTGTGAAAGGATCTCGCCAGATTTTTAGCACTTTGGACATAATCCAATGCTATCACTCCGGAGTTCTTCAGTTTTCTGACAGACTTCAGTCTCCTCTTGATATGTTTGAAACTTTTCATATTATCCTTAGAACTTTTCACTTTGATAATCACAGTTTGATTATCACAGTTCATGAGAGGATGGTCGGTATTGGTTTTTCAACCATAGGCAAGTCCATCAATGTAACATCCCAAATTTCAATAAAAGAGAGAAGCAAAGTTCCAGTGATCCAAATTTCAGAACCAACAAAAAACTTTTCAATTGCATATAGTACCCTGCATAGGACTTGTGCATTTTGAGTGATATGCCATGATGATTGTTTTATTGCTTATGTGATGAACTCTAAAACCCTAAAGTGATCAAGTGAAGATCACAAACCAAATAAATCAAAAAGAGAAAGAAATCGAATAAGAGGAAAACCCTAAAAACCCTAACATATGGCTTATGCCAATTTTGCAAATTTTGACCCTAGACTCTTTTGACTTCACCATTACTTGTAATATGCTATTTGATGGTTATTACAACTTTGGGGAATCAAAGAAATACCATTTGAACCAAATCCAAATTCAATTTTTAGCTCACATAGAATAATGGTCACTTTTGACTTTTATAGTCTGGTCACCACTTTGAGCCTCTAGTATTCATGTTTTCTAAACCAAATAAATCCCACTCTTTGCATGTCATCCAAGTACTACAAGGTGAACCACTTCTGTGAAGATCATCACACCAAATTCTGCTTGGATCAAAAGTTAGGATCAAGCAAAGAGAGGACTTTGAAACATTTGCAAGATTCCCAATTTCCAAATTTTGATCAAACCAAGCCTTTTCTTGACCACCACTGGACCTAACCATGACCTCTTGATCCTACTACACCTAGCCCATGCGAGGAGACAGCATGGACACGACCAGAACATGGCTGGCCATGGCCATGCCGGCCACGTTCACCTCGACGCACCATCCCTCTCTCCCTGCCTCTCCCGACCTCGCCACCTTGCCAAACGTGTAGCCCATGATCTCAGGAGATCGCCGGTACCCACCGTTGATCGAGAGGACGACGCCATGGCCGCGCCCAGTACGCTCCAGGTACGACGCGAGCGGCATGGTGACGTCATCGTGCACGGACGCGCGCGACACGGCCACGCGGCGTTCGCCGTACCCCGCCGTACCCCGACCACCTCCGCGCGCCCTGGTACCTGCCTCGCCACGCGTAGCTCGCTGGACACGCCGTCGTCACCACCTAGCGCCTACGGTCGCCGGCGAGGGCAAGACCGCCCGCCACGGCCGCGCCAGTACGCGCACGGCCCCGACCACCGTACGCCTCGCATTTGCGCGCCGCGGACGCTCGTGGATTCGCAGTACCCTCCCGATCGTCGCTGCGTCATCGCCTAGCGCCCTAGCTCGCCGGAGACGCCGCGCCCTATAAATACCAAGTTCCCTGGACAGAACCAAGCACACCACCATGACCACCATTCACCACCACTTCTCCTCGCACAAGTAGCCACCCCAATCGTCGCCGGAGCTGCCTCAATTGAACGATCGGAGC
This sequence comes from Lolium rigidum, assembly GCF_022539505.1. Classification (NCBI taxonomy): domain Eukaryota; kingdom Viridiplantae; phylum Streptophyta; class Magnoliopsida; order Poales; family Poaceae; genus Lolium; species Lolium rigidum. The sequence goes on from NC_061512.1 coordinate 134,378,694, forward strand.
CGCGGAAGCCACGGTGAAATCGCCGACGATCCAGACCACCTCGAGCGACGCCGCTGCTACAGGCTGCCTCGTCGTCGTCCACAACTTCGTCACGCATACTGCCAACCCTAGCTGGAGCCACCGTAAGCTCTCCGATCCCCTACCGCCGCCGTGCCAGTGACCGAATCTCGCCGGAGACGACGATGGCCCTGTGCCGTCCGATGTCGTTCTAATCCAACGCCCCACGATAGTTCATACCTTTTCGGGTTTTAAGAGCCGCTGACATGCGGGACCCATGCTGTCAGGCAGCCCGCGCGTGCGTGGACGCGTGGTGGGCTGGCCTTGGGCCGTTTTAATCGTTTCAGCCCATCTAGTCTTCCCGCCAGCCCGTTTAATTCAAATCTCGTTTAATAAATAGAATTCAAATCCAATACTGACCCTGACTTTGAAATTCAATAGAATCTGTTTGGCTTGGCCAAATTTAACAAACTTTATATTGTTCGAAAGCTATGGAAAAGATCTACAACTTGCCACTGGTCTCACCTTGAGATCTGTTGTAGAAATAATGTTCCAAAAAGAACAAGCCAGAGACTTTTGCAGATTATTTTAAATCTTAAAAATCAACCAAAATAGATATTTAGTTAATTCCAACTCCAATAGCTCACTTTTGACTTACACTAATTGTTTCTGCAAGAAAATGGTGTGGTCATTTTGCATGATCATGCCCTAGTTTAAATAATGGGCAATATGGCTATTTTACTTAAGTGATATTGTCCAAAACTAAGGTAGAAATCATATGAAGTATTTTTGCTTCATTTAAATCTTGTCTCAAGTGAATTCATGTGCTTGGAGATTTAAATCATTTGTAGAGTTATGAAAAAGATATGAGGTGTTCTACCTCATTTAAATCATTTTCTCAAATAATGGTAATGAATGGTTGACTTAGGTCAACATAAGTCATGTATTATTGTTTGAGAAATTAAATCTTAAGAAGATTTCAATGAGAGGAAATTATTCCTCAAGAACCCTATGGAAATTAACTTCCACACATGAATGAGATGAAATTATTTTCCTCAAGTCACCCAACTAATGCACCTTAATTGAATTAATTGTGTGCTTAGCCTAGTTGTGTGATTATATATGATGTTTGGGAATAGCCATTGAATTAGTGAGTAATTATAATCGTATTCAAATTTAGACGCTAGCACCAGAGAATACCAGGAAGAGGAAGGATACTACCAAGAGGAGGAAGAAGAGAACCTTGAGAACTACCAAGGCAAGCTAATACTCTTGCAAAGTGCAAAGCTCCTTTGGAGCAAGGCACCATGATTCTTATCTCTCTTAATACAAGCCTATCCCAAGTTTTACTATACAAGTTTTACTTGTTGATTTCAAAGAATTACTTGGATAAGTTAGCTTGATCTAAGTGGTTAAGAATATTAGTGTAGCAAAGTTAGTCTCAAGCTAGCCAAGCAAGATAGCACCCCTCATGATTAGTGCTAGTGCTAAATACTAAAACTTGACTACTCTAGATGGGAACATATGACTTTGAAATGAATTTGAAACCTTGGAATGATGAGTCATTCCATTGAATGAGCTTTGAATGTGAAAATGACCAAGAGAAGATGGTGATTTTTGATACAAAACTGATATTGGTTGAATGCGATACCTTTCCAAATTTGAGTACCCCCACAATACCTGATTATGGGTAGGGCTTAACTGGAAGTTTATACATCTTAGTATGGGTTCCCTCTGAACACACATCATAGGGGTTATGCCGAGGCTGCCTCCGTTGTTGAGAAAAGATGTGAAATCAAGGTGAATTGTACGGCCAAGCCCTCGTGCGCTCCCAGTGCTGACGGCTGGTCTTCACCGGGAGGCCAAGCTCATGGGGAGAGGTGCTCATACTAGGGTTTGTAAGTGAAAGGTTATGGTTGATGATCCGCGTATCGTGTTACGATGATTCGGGGTTATCCCGACGGATGAAATCAAATGTTGTGGCACAAGTGTGCAACCTCTGCAGAGTGTAAACCTATTCGAATAGCCGTGTCCACGGTTACGGACGGTTGGAAAGGCCATACAGTTTCCGGTGTCAGATTTCTGAAAATATTGGTGAAGTAGATGGTAACTTGGTGACTTGTGGAATTACAACAAGTATGGTGGGAATGACACTAATGTTCCCACTTGAGTTAGTTAGCTCATGAATAAGGCTTTGCTCAAATACTTGTGAACTAAAATTTGGCTTTATGCAACTTAAACTAGAGCTTAGCACCCCTTACTAAAATTGTAGCACTTTCATTAGTGTTAGTTTGCAAGTACTTAAAGTACTTACGGCTTTGTCCCTGCATATTCAAATGGCCAGAGTATGAAGATGAACAGAACTACCAAGGAGATGACCAGCAGGACGCCTACGACAACTAGGAGTCTTCTGACGTCAAGCGTTGGCCTGTGGACTAGAGAGTCCCTTTATCTTTACGCTTCCACTATGAACTTGTGATTGTTCGTTGATCATTAGATCAACTATTTGTGTAATATGGATCATGTGATTCAGGTTGTAAGACAATATGGGTTGTAATAAATAATGACTATGATACTTAACTATTATTCCTCGCAACAACAATATTCCTGGGATTGCGATGAATGACATAATAGGCATCTGGACTAAAAAATCCGGGTGTTGACAATCAAGAGCTCACGAAGCCATTCCGCTTCGACAGTAGCTATATCTAATGATGTGAGTTCTGCTTCCATAGTTGACCTCGTTAAGATGGTCTGCTTGCAAGACTTCTAGGAAACAGCGCCACCACCAAGAGTGAAAACATACCCACTTGTGGCCTTGATTTTAGCATCAGAAATCCAATTGGAATCACTATACCCTTCAAGTCCTCTTGGATACCCGGTATAATGAATTCCATAACTCATGGTTCCCTTTAGATAGCGCATTACTCTCTCAAGAGCATGCCAATGATCATCTCCCAGGTTGGCCACAAACCGGCTAAGTTTGCATACAGACAAACGAGATATCGTGCCTCGTAGCGCAAGCTAAATACATGAGTGAACCAATGATTTGAGAGTATCTTATTTGATCTTTAGTTGCCTTTTCATTCTTTCGAAGCAAGACACTAGGATCATAAGGTGTGAGAGAAGATTTGCAATCAGCATAGCCAAATCTGCTCAACACCTTCTCAAAATAATGAGATTGCACAAGTGTAATCCCATTATTCTCATCTCTCAATAGCTTGATGTTCAATATAACATCAGCTTCTCCAAGATCTTTCATCTCGAAACATTGAGATAAGAAGGTTTTTACCTCCTCAATCACTTTGAGGCTTGTCCCAAAAATTAGTATGTCATCCACATACAAGCATATGACAACTCCCTCACCCCCACCATGGCGATAGTACACACATTTGTCGGCTTCATTAACAACAAAGCCCACAGAGGTCAAAGTTCTTTCGAACTTCTCATGCCATTGTTTGGGTGCTTGTTTGAGACCATACAAAGATTTATTTAATTTACACACCTTTCTTTCTTGACTTTGTAGTACGAAACCATCAGGCTATTCCATGTAAATTTCCTCGTCCAACTCTCCATTTAGGAAAGCCGTCTTAACGTCCATTTGATGAACGAGAAGACCGTGTGAGGCAGCCAATGACAGTAGTACTCGAATTGTGGTCAATCTCACCACAGGTGAGTAGGTATCGAAGAAATCTTCGCCTTCCTTTTGGGTATAGCCTTTGGCTACAAGCCGAGCTTTGTACTTCTCAATAGTACAATCAGCTCGAAGCTTCTTCTTAAATACCCATTTACATCCTACGGGTTTGCACCCATAAGGACGCTCGCTAACTCCCACGTTCCATTAGCCAAGATGGAATCCATCTCGCTTTGAACCGCTTCCTTCCAGAGAGTCCGCATCGAGAGATGCGAGAGCTTCGAAATGGTAGTGGGAGTATCATCCACAAGATACACAATGAAATCATTACCAAAAGACTTTGCAGTCCTTTGTCTCTTACTCCTTGTGGGAGCTTCATTGTCATCTTCATCGTAATCTGAACTCTCATCATCGTATTCCTCATCGTACTCCATAGGAGTTTCATTTATTAGATCAGATTCCCAACTAGACATGCCATGCATATCTCTCATAGGAAATATATCCTCAAAGAATGTAGCATTTCTTGATTCAAAGATGGTGCCAACATTCATGTCGTCCACTCCAGATTTCACCACAAGAAATCTATAAGCAATGCTATGGGTAGCATAGCCAAGAAAGACACAGTCCACGGTTTTTGGTAAATTCACTTTAGCCAAACAACCCCAAGTTCGTAGGTAGGAGAGTGTTGGTCTTTTCTTTTCCCATTTCTCATAAGGGGTAATCTCTTTATTCTTGGTTGGAACACGGTTTAGGACATGACACGAAGTCAATATAGCCTCCCCCACCATTCCTTGGATAAACCCGAAACATCTAACATGGCGTTAACCAAATATGTTAGAGTACGGTTTTTCCTTTCCGCAATCCCATTGGATTGTGGGGAATTGGGAGGCGTCCTCTCATGGATTATACCATGTTCCGCACGTAATAAATTGAACTCATTAGAAAAGTACTCTCCACCACGATCGGACCGAACCCTTTTTATCTTTCTTTCAAGTTTATTCTCAACTTCAGCCTTATAGATTTTAAAGAAATCAAGAGCCTCATCTTTAGTTTTCAGGAGATACACATAACAGTATATAGTGGAATCATCAGTCAAAGTCATGAAATATTTCTTTCCACCTCTTGTCAACTCACCATTCATCTCACATAGATCTGAATGTATGAGCTCTAGTGGTGCCAAGTTTCTTTCCTTCGCACGCTTGTGAGGCTTGCGAGGCTGCTTTGCTTGCACACAAGCATGACACTTAGAGCCTTTGACAAAGGTGAATTTCGAAATTAAACTCATATCAGCAAGCCGCGTCATACAACCGAAATTAACATGACAAAGTCGTGAATGCCAAACATTATTAACACTAGTGCTTACATGGTTCACAACATTATCACAGAAGTCTTCCAGAGAGAAGCGAAACATTCCCTCACAATCATATCCCTTTCCAACAAAAGTTCCATACTTTGACAGTACAACTTTATTGGACTCAAACACCAACTTAAACCCATCTTTCATAAGACGGGAGCCACTAACGAGATTCTTCTTGATAGAAGGGACATGCAAGCACGTTCTTCAGTTGCACGATCTTTCCGAAGTAAACTTCAGATCTACCGTGCCAACACCACGAACAGTAGCATGTAACCCATTCCCCATCATTACTGAGGAACCTCGGGCCTGATAAGAGGTAAACATGGAGATGTCAGCACACACATGAACATTGGCACCTGTATCAACCCACCATTCCGTGGGCTGAAACACCGAAAGAACAGTAGGTAACATATTACCATACCCTGTAGTTCCTTCCTCTGTGTTGCCAATGACCATGCTGACAGAATTTGAGTTCTGTCCAGCCTGACATTTCTTTACTTTGCGTTGTGGACAACGAGTAGCCCAATGGCCCATCTCGCCACACACCCAACAAGGATCTTTCTTCTCCGTTTTCCCCTTCTTCTTGAAGTTGGTAGTCTGGGAGACTCATTTGTTCTTTCCCTTGGACTTGTGGGCATTTTTCTGCACCATATTGGCAGCAGAACATCCCTCGGTTCCTCCAGTGTGTTTGTCTTTTTCCCTCGCCTTCTCCTCAACATCCAGAGAGCCCATGATATTCTCAACAGAAAACTCATGCCTCTGATGTTTCAGAGAAGTGGCAAAGTTCCTCCATGAAGGGGAAGCTTAGCGACAATGCATCCCGCGACAAACTTGTCCGGTAGCACACACTTGAGGAGCTCAAGTTCCTTTGCCATGATCTGTATCTCATGAGCCTGTTCTACTACAGATCGGTTCTCAACCATTCTCGTAGTCATTGAACTGCTCCATAGCATACAGTTCACCTCCGGCATCGGCAGCGACCAAACTTAGCGTCCAGTGCATCCCACAGTTCCTTCCCATTTCGTATGTGCAGATAAGTATCAACCAACTTGTCTCCAAGCACACTTAGAACGGCACCCACAAAGATTACGGTGGCATCCCCGAACGCTTTATCCTCGTCGGGAGTAAGCGGACCTCTGGGAGTACCTTCCGCAACTCGGTGCACGCCCATAGAAGTGAGCCACAAGAGGGTCTTACTCTGCCATCTCTTGAAATGAGAACCCGTAAACGGGCACGGTTTAAGCGCAGCAGCAAAACCAGACGGCGAAAATTGCCTAAGCATATAAGGTTTTTGGATTGTTGGATTATTAGGCAATTTCCGTGTGAGTTTAATTACCGAAAGCAAGATTACAGATGCACAAGCATACTTAACCATACACATCAGACTAAGCACATGCATCATATCTGAACATGGAACAAGTAGCAGTGCAAGGTAGGAGAGGAAAAGCACGTACATCGCGACCGGGAAGGTCGCACCAGCAGAAGCACCACCACCACCATGGGAGTTGTTGATGTCGCCCATGGTGTAGTCGGATCTGTCGATGAAGCAGCCGAACCGTCGAAGAAGAAGACGAACAGCAGCGAGCAGTCTCGCCGAGACGCTCCCCAAAAACCTTATCGCCCGTCTCCCGGTGCAGGATCTCAACGGACGGAGTTTCGGAGGCCTGCTCTCCCGGACGGCTGTGCACGCAGACGCCGGGATGGGGAAGACTAGAGAGTAGCACAGCAAAAGGAACTTCGCGAGAGAGAGATCTAAGAGCACTGTTCTCCAGATCTGATCGGTCTCCTTGTATAGCCTGAGAGGAGAGCCGCCCCGACCGCGTTGCCACGCGTAGGAAGCCAAGGACACGCGGCGAGCATGCACATGCAGGCCGACACGTTCCCAACACAGTTGGTGCACCAAGCAAAAATTTAGGCTTCCTTGAGTGTGTCTCGAACTCGAACTCGAGTCACGAAACGCGACGTGCGTGCGTGACAAGACGAGACGAGGCGAGGCGGGGAGGGCGGAGGAGGAGTGCGCGAGGGTTCCTTCTATTCTCACTCACTTGGAATAACTAGAACAGCAGCCCTTATATACCCACTCCAACTCACTCCCAACTAGCAATGTGGGACTAAACTTTGTCCCCCAAGACTGTTCCAAGCTGCCAACGTGATGGGCCTTGAGATTTCAGGAATTGTAGACTATATGGGCTGCCTTACTGGGCTGCATCCCATCTACATTCAACATCTGGCAGCCATCGATTTGCATGAATATGTAGTCGTAGAAGTTGAGGAGATTACAAACAGGTGAAGGCACGCCGGCCGTGGCATCCTCGGACACCTCCCCGTCTTGCGTCGCTCCCTGAGCCTCCGGCTCGCGCAAATGTGCACCCCGTCCTGCATCGCTCAGCCTCGGGAAAAGTGTGACAGAGCACGTGCGCTCTGTGCACCCCCATATTTTTTGATTTTTTCTTTTTATATCTCTCAAATTATGTAATATTTTGATTTGATTTTTTGTAAGTCACTAAAAAATAACAAATAGAATCAGACACAAATAGTTCGAAAACTTTTTGTGCAATTTCAAATTTCAAATTATTTAAAAATAAAAATGAATTCTTGAAATATATATATACATAATGACATCAATAATCCAAAATTTGTTCCCCATATTCTAGTTGTAAATTTTCAAGTTCAAAGATTATGTGGTGTGAAAGATACAATAAATAAGAAGTTGTTTGAGAGACGAAAACGGTTTAGTCGCGCTCCCCATTCCTCGTTTTCGTCCGGATTTGGGTTTTCATCCATCCGGAGAGCCCAGGTCATCCCGGCCCCCCGGGGAGCGCCCGGAGACTCCGGATGAAACGAAAGCGCGGGAATCGTCTGGCGGCCCCGACTTGTCGGCGATAGAGGCCGATCTTCGTCCTCCGCGCATCGTCTTCCCGAGATACGGCGCACGTGTGATTAGAGGGAAGTTTTTAATTTAATAGATAGAAGAAATTTGTAGGCGAGCACAAATTACATATAAATACTTCGGAAAAACATAAAAAAGACATAAAAACTTTGAAAAAAACTAAGTTAAGAATGAACTCATCAAAATCTAGCATTTCTTGTTTCACTTTTAGACTAGCAAGATCAACCCCTAGATCATTTGATATATTAGGCATAGAGGGGTTAGGAGATGATACCTCGGAAGATTTAGCCATGAGGCAACTTTCTTCCGCCACATGAATGACCTCATTGGGGGATTCACTTGGTGACGAAGAGTTAGTGGAGAGGGAGGCAAGAGCAACCAATCCATTTGAGGTTGCATCTTCTTCATCATCAACATCATCATCTCCGGAGGTATATTATTCTTGAGTTGATAGCACAATAGATGTGTCCAAGGTGGACTTCGTCATGAAGCAATGTGCATTCTTAATATGAGGATTCTCATTGGGGGATTCAAAGAGAGATGAAGAGGGAATGTTGGTAGTGACAATGGCGGCCACTTCCTTTGAGCTTTCTTCTTCATCATCACTAGAACTTTCAACTTCATCGAAAGAATATTCTTCCTGACATAGGCATCCCCAATGGGCCTGCCGAAGATGGTACCCGGGGTTTACTGAAGGCCCACGACCCGAAGGATAAGGAGAGTGGGAAGCCCAAATTATTATTAAGGAAAGCTAGAGTTGTAATAGGAAACATTATTTGTAATCTTGCGGGACGGGTTAGAAACCCTCCCGGACTCTGTAAACTTGTGTATCAAGAATCCTTCGGCTTCGCCTCCTTTATAAGGGGGAGTCGAGGGACAAAGAAAGGATCGAATCATTGTCTCACAAACCCTAGTTTTCATATCGTCGAGTACTTTTCGGCTGAAACCTTCGAGATCTACTTGCCCTCTACTTCCGACTAAAACCCTAGTCTACAACCCGTAGGCATTGATAAGTTAATCCCTTGTCAATTGGTGCCGTCTGTGGGAATTAGAGGTGTCAAGGAGCTGATCTCGATGGCACATTCAAGATCGTCGACTTCATCAACTGGAAGCAACGCAGTGGACAGAGGTAAACAGATCGAAACTGGTCTCGTTGATTTTGTACCTCACCCGCCCTCCCGTTTGGATGCATATGCGTATTTGGAGGAGCCCATGGAGATGACGTTTGGAAAGTTCTACTTCCGCGTCGAGAAAGAAGGAGCGTATCATCTCGAAATTCCGATCTCGTCGGGATTATCAGCGGTCGATCCCTATTTTTCAAGTTCAGCATCATCAATCGAGTCAGGCGACGAGGAGATTTCATCGCCACGCTTCATCAGCACCAGGGCGAGCGAAAAACTCGTCAAGATCTTCAGCGACATGTCCTTCGAGTCATCTGCGGACTCCTATATAAGCGATGACTCGAGCGACACCGACAGCCTCAACTTCATCGACAAATCCATCACCATTGGAAAGGTCTTCACCAATCTCTATGATGGTGTCACCAAACCTGACAAAGTCCAACATCCAAAATATCATCAGATCTACGTAATTGGAGAACCAAGCCGGACAGAACCAGCAACGTCAGAAGCTTTCGATGATGCGGGAAATCCGTATGTCGATCCCGTAGATCTTGCGCGAGGTTTGGGAACAAAATATATCGGGGCAGGAACACGAGAGATGGTGCAATTTCCGCAGGCCGTGTGGGATCGAGTCGCAAGAGCTATCGATGGCACAGAACCAATGACTATTGCGGCAACACCTGAGGAGTCACAAGCATACCAATATAGGCTTGCCCGTATCAGGAGGGAGCTCGAGAAACGGAAAATCGAGTTGGATAGAAGGCAAGAAGCAGCCTCTGCATCAAGCAGGCGAAGAGCGGAGCTAAGTCGACATTCAGGAACTTCGGGAGATAGTCACAGGGAAGCTCGAAGGAGAGCAAGATCTCGCCTGCAAAATATACCTGAAGCGTAGAGAGAAAACCTAGTTCAAAACCTCGACATGTCTTTTATGTCAATCGACACGAGGGGGAACATTATTCCTAAGACACCAGAAGCTGGATACATGGCGACGCAAGCATTTATCCTTGCATCCAAGCCACCTCCCGGAGATCCACGAGAAGCATTGTACAATATGGCTATGGTAGGAGTCGGGGCCATGGGAACGGCGTTTGTAACAACGCCTCCCGAAGGTTCAGCAAGGCAAAATAGTCCACGACCCGCTGCAGCAGCGCCAGGTCCCGAGAGAACAAGTGGAGCACGAGACACAGCAGCGCAAGCACGAGTGGACAGAGCACGACAAAATAGAAGGGAACATCGACACTCCCCAGAGTTAGATGACGAGGATATGTGTGGGTTGCCGTGCTTTACAAGGAGGGTCCGAAAAACTCGAGGTCCTTCGGGGTTTAAATTACCCGATAACTTCAAAAAATTCGACGGCCTGCAAGATCCAGAGGATTGGCTAGTTGATTATCTTGAGACGGTGAAGCTGATAGGAGGAACCAGAGCAACAGCCATGCAGAGTATCCAAGTACATCTGAGTGGAGCCGCAAGATCGTGGATAAAGAAGCTTCCCCCAGGCTCCATCGACAGCTGGGACAGTTTTGAGGATGTGTTCGTCAAGAACTTCCGATCAACCTGCAAAAAGCCTGCGACACTAGAGGAGTTGAGATCATGTCGACAAAAGCATGATGAATCAATGAGGAAGTACATCCAAAGGTGGAACATCATTAAAAACTCGGCAGAAAATATATCTAACAAGAGAGCGATAGATGCGTTCGTAGCACGAGTTCGACGAGGAGATTTTGTGGAGGACTTGGGAAGAACCAACCCAAGGACAATATCAGCATTAATGGAAATAGCAAACAGATGGGCAGATGGTGAAGATGATGTACATAATAAACGACACAGGTCACCAGAGGAGGACCGTAGTCGAAATTTTCAAAATAGACGACGATTTCCTCGACAATTTTCGAGTTACGATGCCCCTGGCCAAATATCGGCTGGGTTTCGGGGAAACAATGGAGGAAACAATAGAGATGATTATCAGAGGCGTAATGAGCAGCAAGGCGACAATAGAGATGACTCTCGAAACAACAGGCAAAATAGTGGATCAAGGTTTCAAAGACCTTTTGTATCTCCCGAAGATATGATGAACGGGCCATGTCTGATGCATTTTTATCTCGACAATAATGGGAAGACGCAATCAGGACATCTGCAGAAGGATTGTCGCAATTTCCAAGCAATGTTGAGGGTTGCAGGGTTCGCTAATGCTCAAGCAACAAATAGAAACCCCCAAGGGCCCAGGAGTGAGATCCATCTACCACCTCCTCCCGCGATTACGGACGAAAATCGACACCAACTCAGAATAGCGGCAGCACCACAACCACCTCCATATGTTGACCCTAACTCCAATGGCGCGGTTTTGATGATTCAGAAAGCTAGGCCTTCTAATAGGCAGCAGAAAGTAATCTCACGACAAGTGTTCATGGCAGAGAAGATGCCTCCACCGACGAAAGAGTACTTAAATTGGTCGGGACAAGATATTGGTTTCACAATTTCGGATCACCCACAGCAAGTTCCTCGACCAGGACAGTCAGCACTTATTCTACCAGCGGTGATCGCGGGATTTGATGTATCTCGAGTATTTATAGATGGAGGCAGCAGTTTAAACCTTATGTATGCAGATACATTAAGGAAGATGAACATATCCCTGGCAAATTTAAAACCCACGGACACACGTTTCCATGGGATTACGCCAGAGAAGCCGAATTATCCATTGGGAAAGATCAATCTCGACATTCAGTTTGGGACCCGAGAAAATTACAGGATAGAGAAGCTGGAGTTTGAAGTCGTGGATTTTCCGTCGCAATATCACGCCTTGTTGGGACGACCAGCATATGCCAGGTTTATGGCGGTATCACATTACACGTACCTGTTGTGGAGGTTACCTGGACCCAAAGGACCAATTACAGTCAAAGGCAGTTTTGTGTTAGCTGATAAATGCGACAAGGATTTTCACCAACTGTCAGAAACTTTTGGGATGCAAGCAGAATATATGGCGTCAAGGCTCACAACTGATTATGACGTGTTGCCAGACGCAGGAAGGCCACTCAGGGAACCAACTTTCAACACTACTAAGGATTCCAAGGAGGTGCAGATTCACCCGACAGATCCGAAGAAAACGACGTCCATCGCGACAGATATGGACCTCGCATAGGAAAGCGCGCTTGTCGAGTTCCTCCGTGAGCACTGGAAAATCTTCGCATGGTGTTCAGTTGACATGCCAGGAGTACCCAGGGAACTTGCCGAGCACCATCTAAACTTGGATCCAATAGCGAGACCAATCAAACAACCTTTGCGACGTTTTTCGGAACCTAACCGCAAAGCTATGCTTTCAGAAATTGATCGACTCAGAGAAGCTGGTTTTATCAAAGAGCTGCATACAGAGGCCACATGGGTAGCAAACCCAGTGCTGGTCCCGAAGAAAAACACTAAAGTCCTTCGCATGTGTGTCGACTTTACGTGTCTAAAAAAACATTGTCCAAAGGATCACTTTCCCTCCCCAAGGATCGATCAAATCATCGACTCCACGGCAGGATGTGAACGTCTTTCCTTGCTGGATGCATACTCTGGTTATAACCAAATCAGATTGAAAGAAGAGGATGAGGTTAAAACAGCATTCATTACACCTTACGGCGTGTTTTGCTATAAAACAATGCCTTTTGGTTTGAAAAACGCGGGAGCAACATATCAGCGGATGATGCAGAAGTGCTTAGCAACACAGATTGGTAAAAACGTACAAGTATACATTGACGATGTCGTCATAACATCAAAAAAGGGGGCAACGTTAATCGAGGACTTGAAGGAAACCTTCAACAACCTCGACAAGTTTTGTCTCAAGCTGAATCCGACGAAGTGTTCTTTCGGCATCCCTGCAGGAGAACTTCTTGGGTTCCTAGTCTCAGCAAGAGGGATTGAAGCTAATCGCGAAAAAATCCAAGCTATCGTAACAATGAGGAAGCCAACAAAGTTGAAAGAAATATAGCAGTTAACTGAGCGAGTCGCAGCTTTAAGCAGATTCGTCGCCAGGTTGGGAGAAAAGGCACTACCGTTCTACGCCCTAATTAAACAAGGAGAGAAGTTCCAGTGGAACAAAGAGGCAGATAGAGCTTTCGAGGATCTTAAACGCACAATTTTGACACCACCAATCTTGGTGGCGCCAAAAGATAAGGAACCCCTCCTACTATACATTGCAGCCACACCCCAGGTGGTCAGCACAGCACTAGTAGTCGAGAGGGAGGAAGAAGGAAAACTCCATGGAGTACAGAGGCCAGTATATTTCATTAGTGAAGTATTATCGCCTTCAAAACTGAGGTACCCACAGTACCAGAAGCTAGCATATGGAGTGTTTACGACAGCAAGAAAATTGCGGCACTATTTTTCGGCGCATCCGATAATAGTAGTCAATGAGGCGCCTTTATCCAACATACTAAACAATCCAGAAGCTACGGGTCGTGTCTCCCTTTGGGGAATAGAGCTTTCCCCTCGGGACATCACATATGAAAAAAGAAAAGCAATAAAGTCGCAAATTCTACCAGACTTCATCGCAGAGTGGATGGAGCTACAAAATACGGGACCACCGGATCTATCGAGAACCTGGACGATGAACTTCGACGGGTCCAAAAGATTAGAGGGAGCAGGAGCAGGCGTGATACTAATATCACCTGAATGCGACAAATTAAAATATGTCTTAAGGATGACGTTTCCAAACGCATCCAATAATGAGGCAGAGTATGAAGCCCTCATACACGGGATGAAGATGGCAAAAGCTTGCGGCGCAACTCGATTAAAAATCTTCGGCGACTCACAATTGGTGGCTCAGCAAGTCATGAATCAGTGCGATGCAGTCAACGAAAGTATGGTCGCATACAAAGAAGTTTACAATGAGCTAGAGAAGCTGTTTGATGGCTGCGAAGTAAATCATATCAGCAGGCTGAGTAATGATGAGGCCGATGTTCTCGCGAATATCGGGTCGCAGTGTCTCGCAATTCCACCAGGCGTGTTCTGGGAGGAGATAGCCGAAAGATCTACCAAGCCGAAGAAAGCACCGAAGAAAAAGGAAAACGTGAAAACTTCGGAGGCTTCAAAAGAAACATCGGAAGGTGAAGAAGAGGAACAGGACTTAGTAATGATGGTGCAAACTCCATGGATGCAGGCGTACATATCATATATCATCAGGAAAAGAATACCCGACGATCCAGTTGAAGCAAGGCGAGTTATTAGACGTTCTAAGGCCTTCACTGTGGTCAAAGGGGAGTTATACAAACGAAGTATTTCGGGAGTGTTACAAAGGTGCGTCACACCCGAAGAAGGACGGATAATATTGAAGGACGTACACGAAGGAATATGTGGCCATCATGCAAGCAGCCAAGCTATAGCAGCCAAGGTTTTCAGAGCAGGATTTTATTGGTTGACAGCAATCGAGGATGCAAAAGAGATAGTTCGCACTTGCGACGCGTGTCAGAGATTTGCCGCAAAACCTCATTCTCCGGCAGCAGAACTGATGCTAATACCGTTGTCATGGCCTTTCGCACAATGGGGCCTCGATATGGTGGGAAAACTACACAAAGCTTCGCCAGGAGGGTACGAGTATTTGCTCGTCGCTGTCGACAAATTTACAAAATGGATAGAAGCAAAGCCGATAAATTCACCAGACGCAGCATCTGCAATCAAGTTCGTGAAAAGTATCGTCTTTAGGTTTGGAGTACCTCACAACATCGTCACAGACAATGGAAGTAATTTTACATCCAAGGAATTCAAGGCATACTGCGCGGAAGTAGGAATCAAACTACACTTTGCATCAGTTGCGCACCCGCAAACCAACGGCCAAGTCGAGAAAGCTAATGGCATCATCTGCAATGGAATCAAGAAGCGTTTGTTGGGGCCATTGGAAAAAGCTCGGCATACGTGGCCAGAAGAGTGGCCAAGTGTATTATGGAGTATTCGAACAACGCCAAATACAGCGATGCAGTAGACTCCGTTCTTTCTGGTCCATGGAGCGAGAGGCAGACTGCCGATAGAAATAGAGCATGATTCTCCAAGAGTGACGGAGTACGATGAAGAAACTTCCAGAAGAGCATTAGAGGACGATGTCGATGCACTAGACGAAGCTCGAGATGAAGTACTATCACGGGTCACCAAGTACCAGCAAGATCTGAAAAATTACCACAGTCGACGTTTGCGACCAAGATCTTTTCAGGTTGGAGATCTAGTTCTACGACTCAATCAACAAAGTACTGAAAAACTCGAGTCACCATGGCTTGGCCCTTACATTGTCATAGGAGCATACAGGATCAAAGATAAGAAGACGGGGGTTCCCGAGAAAAACCCCTGGAACGTGGCGCAGCTAAGGCGTTTCTATGCTTAGTGCCGAAATATAGTCCTCCTTGTAAAAATACAATGTACTGAAACGCCCGCGAGTTTTCAGACGCACTCTTTTCCTTTTTCGAGGCACCGAGTGGGGCCGGAAAAGGTTTTTAATGAGGCGGGCTCGCGGTGCTGCAATATAATAAAGATAGTGGAGATTATATCTTTTTCTTCGGCAGGCTCGGGGGCTTATGCCCAAGAGTTACAATATATACTATCAAAACTATTTTGCTTTGGTGCAAAACACCTCGCAAAATAAATGAAGATACAAAATAGCGATCAGCACAAAAGGCTCGGGGGCTTGATACGTCTCCGACGTATCGATAATTTCTTATGTTCCATGCCACATTATTGATGATATCTACATGTTTTATGCATACTTTATGTCATATTTATGCGTTTTCCGGAACTAACCTATTGACGAGATGCCGAAGTGCCAGTTGCTGTTTTCTGCTATTTTTGGTTCCAGAAATCCTAGTAAGGAAATATTCTCGGAATTGGACGAAATCAATGCCCAGAGTCTTATAATTGGACGAAGCTTCCAGAACACCCGAGAGCCGCTAGAGGGGAGCCCTGGGGGCCCCACACAACACCCTGGCGCGGCCAGAGGGGGGCGCCGCGCCCCCTAGTGTGTGGGCCCACCAGGCCCCCTCCGAGGCTGCCCTTCCGCCTACTTAAGGTCTCCGTCGCGAAAACCCTATTACGTTCGACGAAACCAGGGAAAACCTTCAAGAGCCGCCGCCATCGCGAAGCCAAGATCTGGGGGACATGAGTCTCTGTTCCGGCACGCCGCCGGGACGGGGAAGTGCCCCCGGAAGGCTCCTCCATTGACACCACCGCCATCTTCATCACCGCTGCTGTCTCCCGTGAGGAGGGAGTAGTTCTCCATCGAGGCTCGGGGCTGTACCGGTAGCTATGTGGTTCATCTCTCTCCTATGTACTTCAATACAATAATCTCATGAGCTGCCTTACATGATTGAGATTCATATGATGATGCTTGTAATCTAGATGTCATTATGCTAGTCAAGTGGGTTTTACTTATGTGATCTCCGGATACTCCTTGTCCCACGTGTGTAAAGGTGACTAGTGTGTGCACCGTGTGGGTCTCTTAGGCTATATTTCACGTAATACTTATTCACCGTTATGAATGGCATAGTGAAGTGCTTATTTATATCTCTTTATGATTGCAATGTGTTTTGTATCACAATTTATCTGTGTGCTACTCTAGTGATGTTATTAAAGTAGTTTATTCCTCCCGCACGGTGTAATGGTGACAGTGTGTGCATCGTGTAGTACTTGGCGTAGGCTATGATTGTGATCTCTTGTAGATTATGAAGTTAACTATTGCTATGATGGTATTGATGTGATCTATGCCTCCTTTCGTAGCGTGAAGGTGACGAGTGTGCATGCTATGTTAGTACTTGGTTTGGTTATGTTGATCTGTCGTGCACTCTAAGGTTATTTAAACATGAACATCGAATATTGTGGAGCTTGTTAACTCCGGCATTGAGGGTTCGTGTAATCCTACACATGTTAGTGGTGTTCATCATCCAACAAGAGGGTGTAGAGTCTAGCATCTATCTATTTATTCCGTTATGTGATCAATGTTGAGAGTGTACACTAGTGAAAGTATAATCCCTAGGCCTTGTTCCTAAATACTGCTACCGCTGCTTGTTTACTGTTTTACTGCATCTGTACTTCCCGCAATATTACCACCATCAACTACACGCCAGCAAGCACTTTTCTGGTGCCATTGCTACTGCTTATATTTATTCATACCACCTGTATTTCACTATCTCTTCGCCGAACTAGTGCACCTATTAGGTGTGTTGGGGACACAAGAGACTTCTTGCTTTGTGGTTGCAGGGTTGCATGAGAGGGATATCTTTGACCTCTTCCTCCATGAGTTCGATAAACCTTGGGTGATCCACTTAAGGGAAACTTGCTGCTGTTCTACAAACCTCTGCTCTTCGAGGCCCAACACTGTCTACAAGAATAGAAGCTCCCGTAGACATCAGGGCTCGTACCCGTAAATATAGTACACTCAATAACAATTTATCTTGCCTTGATGCAACCCCGTTTACACAATAAAGAAAATCGCCACCGAAACACTCGGGGTCTTGACAAAGAAAATAAAGGAATACATCTTTCGTGGTTTTACAATATACAAGGTACAAATCATTGAGGAAAATCGGCAAGAACAAAGGAAAAATTAATGGCCGCCTAGTATGTTATCTATGGTTATTCGTTCATTATTGGAAGTGCGAGTGCTATGTTCAGCATAGCTACCCTTCACGAAGAATTCAACATCCATCCGAAGCAATTCGTCCAT
Source organism: Lolium rigidum (assembly GCF_022539505.1). Lineage (NCBI taxonomy): Eukaryota > Viridiplantae > Streptophyta > Magnoliopsida > Poales > Poaceae > Lolium > Lolium rigidum. Next base: position 134,396,370 of record NC_061512.1, read on the forward strand.
CATATCTTCGGCTACAGGCTTGACCACATCATCAATTTTGTCAATATTCCTCTTCCTCTTCGCCATCTTGGCTAGGCACTTGGCAACAATACGACTCATGTCTAACTTCGGATAGCAGATTTGTATCATGATCATAGCAAATCTCGCGCCAGCGAGACATTTGAGCCCGTACAAATCCATGGATTCGAGGGGCATCCCGGAATTTATCCAGCAGAAGCAAGGCGAGTTTCGGCATCTTGTTGCGCGGAAACAAGGCGCTATAAATCAAAGACAAGGTTCTTGTACAGAAATCAAGGAAATCACGAACCCGACAAGCGCGGTCTTGAAATCTAACAATCTGTCGAGTGCGTTCGGAGTGGCCCGAAGAGAGAACCATGATCAAGTGAAAGGTTAACCAGGAGATTTGTCCTTGTGTCTACCCTTTGGTCTTCGGCAGCAGTGTCTAGAAAGGAACCTATTTGGCGACAGCACAAGAATTTCAAAGGAGGAAACAGTGACAAAACAGAAGAAGTTTTTGTTTGCAAAAGTATACCTGACATATTCACACTGGCTTCATTCATCAACTCGAGCATAAAATTCTCTCGGGTAGTAGCTTTCGCAGCTTCAGAAATGGCGGCCTCCTTGGCATCTATGGCTTCCTGCGCCTGCTGCAGCGCAACTTTCTCTTTTTCGGATGCCTTCCGAGATTGTTCCATCATCACAAGTGTTTGCTTCTTCGCATACTGAAGCTGTTGACAAAGTTCCCCCAAATCCTGTGTTGAACCCTTACTCGAGGAATCTTCACCAAATTCACTATCAATAGGTGTTTTCTTCGAGCGAGAGGAAGCAGGAAAAACATCGGAGGGACGAGGAGTTGAAGTGTAGTTATCAAATATCAACTGAAAACAAAAAGGTTCGACATCAATCATCAAGCAAAATAGAATTCCATTGATTTTCAGAATATTTACAAGGCATTACAATGGAGGACGCTCTAACGAGCTAGTGGGGTAAGTATCGCCAAAAGCTACTTTGGCGACAACATCAAAAGGAAGAAAGAAAAATAAAAAAGTAAGAAAGACAGGGTGGTCTACTTGACCTCCGGCTTAGATGAGCTTGGTGCAGGAGTGGGTTTGCAACCGAGAAAGGCAAGGATCGGCTTCGAGGGTGGCTTGGCAGCTTTAATTAAAGACTGCCATTTCTTCGTCTCCTGCTCTTTTATGTCGCCAACTTTAGCCCAGTCGACGTTTTGCTGGGCCGTCGACAATCGAGCGATTGTTCCTTCAACGCCAATCTTTAGGCCTTCTTGGCGAAGTTTGAGCCCAAGATCTTCCATCACATTGAAGCATTTGGCGAGAGCACTGAAAGTGTTGGGCTCTTCTTTCTTCGGGAAGAAATAGGGGAAAAGCTTCGACAAACCTGCTTCGGCGTCAGCAAGGCCATCACGTGCTTCATCTCCATGTATTTCAAGGAGAGAAAGCGCGTCGATAAGCTCATCACCTTCAGGATTTTCCAGTTCCTATTCTTGGTGCGTTCTCCCTGAAAACAAGCAAAAGGAAGCTCATTAATAAGTGCGCTAGAAGCAATTCGAAGAAATGCACAAGGATTTGAGTACTCACTGACAAAACGTCGACTCTGCGATTGCAAGCGACTGAGGATTTCTTTTCCACGAGTAGCTTGCTCGGTCATCTTATCGCTCAAAGCAGTTTCCGCCTCATGAAGTCTTTTTCAAAGATCTTCGACAGTTGCAGCCTCTGCCTTAGCTTTCTTGGCATCTGCTTCAGCCTTCTTACGAGCTTTTTCACTTTGCTCCAGATTACGAGCAAGTGCGTCAGTACGCTTGTTGGCTTCCACAAGATTTTCTGACAAAATAATCGACAGCAATCAAAATCATGACAAGAAAGTTAAGAAAAAGGTCATTTGCCAGACGCAGCAAAATAATACCTTCGGCTTTTTTGGCATGATCACGATACCCGAGGAATTGGGTACCGAAATGGATGAATTCCTTCATCAAAGGCTGACAAAAAAGATAGAGAAAGAAAGCATCAATACAGGAAAAAGTTCGACAGCAAAAAGAAAAGGGAAGCAAAAAAACAAAACAAAAAACGTCGGCAACATTGGAAAATTCGGAATAGAAGAGAAGAAGTGAATAACTTACATCATCCAAGGAAGGAGTCGTGGAACTACTAGGTAGTAAGGCAAGCTCCTTGGTTGGTTCGACCCTTGCCCTCTTCGGCGAAGGGACACGGGGGCTTGCAGGTGGAGTTGGATGCTCGACGTTCTGTTGAGGAGGTGAGGTTTCCTCCACATCAGGTTGAACATCCGAAACAACTAAAGTACGCGACGTACTCGTTTGAGCAGCCGCGTCAATAGGTGGATTTTCTTCCTCGTCGCCACTACAATAAAATGTCGACAATATAAGAAACAACGCAGACAAGCATATCGCGTCCAAACAACAAAGAGTGATAAGGACTTACGAGCTGACAAGGGCATCTAAGTAAGTGTCGAAAGTTCTCTTCCCTTTGGAAGGACCAACTTCTTCGGCTTTAGAGGAGCCGGAATCGGCGACTTCATTCCTCTTCCGCTTATTCCTTGGAGAAACAGCGGAAGGAAGGGAGTGCGTCGAGGCAGTGGCCTCAGACTCGGCTTCTTTTTCAGAGGAAGCCGCGGATTTTGGAGAACCCACGACTTCACTTTCAGGGCGAGAAGTACCCTGGTTGCCATTGATAACCCACAAGTATAGGGGATCGCAGCAGTCTTCGCGGGTAGTAAAACCCAATTTATTGATTCGACACAAGGGGAGACAAAGAATACTTGAAAGCCTTAACAGCGGAGTTGTCAATTCAGCTGCACCTGGAAACAGACTTACTCGCAAGAGTTTATCGATAGTAACAGCTTTATAGCGATAGCGTAGTGAAATAACAGCAGCAGAGTAGCAGAGACAGCAGTAGTGATTATAGTAAACAGCAGGATTAAAATACTGTAGGCATGGGGACGGATAACGGGCGTTGCATGGATGAGAGAAACTCATGTAACAATCAAGCAGGGCATTTGCAGATAATAATAAAACGGTGTCCAAGTACAAAGCAATCAATAGGCATGTGTTCCAATTATAGTCGTACATGCTCGCAATGAGAAACTTGCACAACATCTTTCGTCCTACCAGCCGGTGGCAGCCGGGCCTCAAGGGAATCTACTGGATATTAAGGTACTCCTTTTAATAGAGTACCGAAGCAAAGTATTAACACTCCGTGAACACATGTGATCCTCACATCACTACCATCCCCTCCGGTTGTCCCGATTTCGTCACTTCGGGGCCATTGGTTCCGGACGAGCGACATGTGTATACAACTTGCAGGTAAGACCATAAACAATGAATATCATGATGAAATAATAACATGTTCAGATCTCAGATCATGGCACTCGGGCCCTAGTGACAAGCATTAAGCATAACAAGTTGCAACAATATCATCAAAGTACCAATTACGGACACTAGGCATTATGCCCTAACAATCTTATACTGTTACATGACCAATCTCATCCAATCCCTACCATCCCCTTCAGCCTACAGCGGGGGAATTACTCACACATGGATGGGGGAAACATGGCTGGTTGATGAAGAGGCGTCGGTGGTGATGGTGGCGATGATCTCCTCCAATTCCCCGTCCCGCGGAGTGCCGGAACGGAGACTTCTGGCTCCCGAGACGGAGTTTCGCGATGTGGCGGCGTTCTGGAGGGTTTCTGGCGACTTCGACTTCTTCCCGTGCGTTTTTAGGTCGAAGGCAATAAGTAGTCCGAAGGAGGGCGTCGGGGGCCGACCGAGGCCGCCTCACACTAGGGCCGCGCGGGCTCCTCCTGGGCCGCGCCGGCCTAGTGTGTGGGGCCCTCGGGCCCCCACCTGGCTCGCCCTTCTGGCTCTGTAAGTATTCTGGGAAAATAGGACCTTCCGCATAAATTCCGAGGTTTTTCCTGAAAGTTGGATTTCTGCACAAAAACGAGACACCAGAACAGTTCTGCTGAAAACAGCGTTAGTCCATGTTAGTTGCATCCAAAATACACAAATTAGAGGCAAAACAATAGCAAAAGTGTTCGGGAAAGTAGATACGTTTTGGACGTATCAACTCCCCCCAAGCTTAGCTTATTGCTTGTCCTCAAGCAATTCAGTTAACAACTGAGCGATAAGAGATATTTCACGAACACATTTGTCCATATGATGTAAATATTCTCATGCTATGGCTAACACTTAGGCAGTTCATAATAAGATACATGCAAATAAGATCATCTAATAGCTATGTCAATCATGGAAAGGTACCAACAATTAATAATAAGCATCATGAATCATGTATATAAGCAGGATTGCAATGTTCATAAAAGAGTATGATAGAGTGGTATCTCGCTTGCCCATATTTGATCAGCAAAACATAAATGCTCAGGCACCTCCGAAGTTCATAGAAAGACTAGAAATAGTGATTGTCAAAGATAAAAGCATCAAAGTTATACCACAATCAATCATATTTTGAGACAAGCATATTACACTAAGAATGACAGTTGTGCTCTCAATAAAGTGCTCAAAGAAAGGATGGAGACACAACATAAAAGTAAAAGATTGCCCCTTCGCAGAGGGAAGCAGGGATTAACATGCGCTAGAGCTTTTCATTTTTAAAACAGGAGTAAAATTGTTTTGAGAGGTGTTTGTTGTTGTCAACGAATGGTAATGGGTACACCAACTACCTCGCCAACCGTACTTTCGAGAGCGGCTCCCATGAAGGACGTTAACTCTACCAGCAAGGTAGATCATCCCTCTTCTCTTTTGTTTACACACGTATTTTAGTTTTATTATGGGTGACACTCCCCCCAACCTTTGCTTACACAAGCCATGGCTAACCGAATCCTCGGGTGCCTTCCATCAATCACATACCATGGAGGAGTATCTATTTGCAAAATTAAGTTTCTTACTGATGAATCAGAGCAAAACATGTGAAGAGAATTATTAGTGAAGTTTGATTAACCGGGGCTGGGAACCCCATTGCCGGCTCTTTTTGCAAAATTATTGGATAAGCGGATGTGCCACTAGTCCATATGAAAGTCCGTCAAGAGTAAATGACAAGGTTGAAAGTTAAACACCACATACTTCCTCATGAGCTATGAAACATTAACACAAATTGAGAAGCATTTTGAAGGTTTAAAGGTAGTGCATGAGAATTTACTTGGAATGGTTTGAAATGCCATGCATAGGTATTTATGGTGGACACTTTGGGATAATTTGGTTTTCAGGGGTTTGGAAGCACGAGCAGTGTTCCCGCTCAGTACAAGTGAAGGCTAGCAAAAGACTAGGGAGCGACAAATCAAGAGAGCAGTAACTGTCATAATCATGCTTGCGGCAAAATAAATTAACTGAGGCATAAAAGTGATACAAGAACTCTGAAACAATGTAAATCATCGAGGCTTAATTGACTTTTGTTCAGCCATATGCATGCGTGAGCATGTGCCAAGTTAATTCAAACGAATTATTCAGAGGAGGGTACCACAATATCATACCTATTTATGAATAAAACAATGCAAGCAAACATCCATGACATGCTACTCATATTAATAAATTGGAGCTAAACATGAGAGATCATGAACTACTAGACTTTCTTAAATGACATATACCTCACATGAACCAACCAAGCATGCTCACATGGATGAGTATATGTACAAAAATGAAAACAAATAGAGTTCATACCAGCCTCTCACCACAATCAGATTGTCGAATATCGTCATTATTGCCTTTTCACTTGTGTAGCTTGAATAATATGGAATGAAAACCACGCTCCAGCCACCGAAGACCATTGAACTCATGATGATCTTTACAAAACCAAAGAAGAACAGCAAATATTTTTGGTGTTTTCGAATTTGGAAGCAAGAACAAAAGGAAACAAGCAAACAAAGCAAAATCTTTTTGGATTTTCTTATAGCAAACCAACGATAGCAAATAAAGCAAGATAAAAGCAAGAAACCAAAATAAACAAATGGTGAAGAGAAACAACAGAAATATTTTTAGTCTTTTTGTGTTTTAGGAAAGAAACAAAGCAAGAACAAGAAAATGAAAACTAAAAGAAACACAGAAAAGCAAGATGGCAGAAATCTGCCAAAACTTGACAGCAGTACAGTAATCGATTTTAAAGAAATTCTTAAGCTGCTCAGCTCGAAAAGTGTTCAACTAATGAAAGTTAGATAACAACCTGGGAACATGCACAAAAATTGGCAGCTCAAAATAACGTTCTGGCTGTGCGCACGAATTTTTTTAGTAACAGTCCAGAATCTGTTTTCGAGCAAGCACTTCCCCAAATATCATCTCCCTCTCATTAGAAAACCACTCAAAGAAACTAAACAAGTATATACAAGTATCCAGCAACCATAATATGCAAAGAATGAGTGATGCCGGTATACCTCCCCCCAAGCTTAGGCTTTTGGCCTAAGTGGAGTTCAACCCCAGCGAGGGTCTGGGTTTCACGCCGGTGGATCATACATGGTGTAGTCATAATAAGGTCCCGATGCAGAAGAAAAGCATGGAGGCTCCTCATGCCCAACTTGTTGATGCGAAGAACTTGCTGCATCGGATGACGAGTCGAGGTGTTCCTCGGCCTCCTCCGTGTTGTCTCTTGCACGATGGTTTCCTCCCTCTATATATGCATTAAGTGCACCCTCCGTGACTGACCAATCCTCCCTGCAATCAAGGTTAAACAGAACAGGTGCAGGCAATCCTACTAATTTTTCAGTTTTCTTAGTTATTCTCCAAGATTTCTTGTAAAATGTTATTCTGTAAGACAGGTTGCTCAAATTAGACGAGTTAGAAACAAATTCATGCTTAATCATGGAGACTATGTCAAGTTTATCTATGGGAAGTTGAATATCAAGATGGTGAGGTTCTACACCATGCATAGCTAACAGACGAGAAGCGATGAGACCTGCACAAATTCCTCCCTTCTCACGGTTAGTAGCAAGTCTGTTGGCTATCAAAGCACCCAAGTTGTAAGTCCTATCACTTTGTAATACAACAGCTAGAAAGGCTAGATCCTGGATAGATAACTTACTTCCATTCTTTCTAGCAAGAACGCACTTGGTGATGAAATAAGCAAAGTAACGAATAGCTGGGAGTTGAATGCTACTGATTTTACCACCATCCTCTGAGGAGCTTCTTTCATGACAAATCATCTTGAAGAGGTCCAAGAACTCTTGCGGCGATCCCCTTATCTTCTCGCATGATCCCCATTGCGGCACTCTGATTGCTGCACAAAAATCATTGAATGGCAAGTTGACGGCTTTATTATAAATTTTGTACTCGAACCATGGGGTTAGATCGCGACCAATTGAATTTAAAATCCTGCACTACGGACATAGTCAGTTTTGCATATTGGCATGGTTCACCATCAACAAAATCATCCAACCCCGCACGAGAAATTAGACTTCGAACATCTTGCAAGATTCCTCGCACTACTCATAAAATCCACGCACGGGTAGTAAGCGGGGTATACTCCTTCTTCGCGATGAACTCTCATGACCGGTTGCACCTCCAATTCTTGTTGGTTGAGTTGGTGCCTACTCCCTTCCATTTTCTGAAATTTTTCAACAAACAATATAAAATTTGATTTGGTGACATATAATTGAGGGAAACTACCATAGGAACTTGCTAGAGTACTAATCATGCATCAAAACTAGTTTCTACCACTTAGAACAAGCATGCAAGCTCACTAAACATGTTACCTACAGCAGCAAAATATTCAAGATATACTCCACCAAACAAAATTCTACTTGGATAATCGAAGGAGTCACATACGGAAGAGCAAATGTGCCAAATTTCAAACAGAAATCTGGGCTGAGCAAAGAGATCGAGAAATCTGGAGTTCTTGAGCAAAAACGCGAGTGAGAGAAAGTCTGGTGTCGATTTTTTCGGGAGAGAGAAGAGTGTGGGAGGAAGAGATGCTGAAGTGGGGCAAGGGGGACCCACACACCGGGTGGCGCGCCCCTTGCTGGCCGCGCCGGCCTGTGGGGTGCCACCCTGGGTGCCCCACTGGTCATCCCCGTGTGCTCCCAGTGCATTTTCGAAAAATAGGACCAACGGTATAATTTTTGTGAATTTTTGAAAACTTTGAAAAATGCACATTTACGGGTATTAAGTTTATTATTACTGGCCATGAAATTTTTTGAAATCTCTAATTAACTAAGGAACTTTACAAAACAAAAGTGCTACAGCAAGTAGAACAAGTGGAGGAAGAAAGAGATGGTGTTTACCTCCTCTATGCATATAAAAAGTATTTGTTAACAAGGTTGATCAAGTCTTGCCACCAAATAAATTTTACATAGCATAAATTTTACAAAGGTGTCAAAAAAAAATTACATAGCATAAGAAGAAATAAACCTCAAATCAATCATGTTACCTTGAATTGTATTGATATGGATCCAATCATAAGATTTTGATATCCTTCTTTAGGCTCATATATAGGACAATCGATAGTTCCAACTTTGATAGTTCTCACATTAGAAATAATATTAACTCCACATACTTTATCAATCCTCTTGGGAAAATAAACGGTATGCTCCTTGTCATCGACATTGAAAGTAACTTTTCCTTTATTGCAATCAATAACAGCCCCTGCGGTGTTAAGAAAAGGTCTCCCAAGAATAATAGACATATTATCATCTTCGGGCATTTTCAACACAACAAAATCGGTTAATATCAAGCGAGTTATTAGTAACTTGAACAGGAACATCCTCACATATACCAACAGGAATAGCAGTAGATTTATCAGCCTTTTGCAAAGATATATCAGTAGGTATCAACTTATCTAAATAAAGTCTCTTATAACGAGAAAAAGGCATAACACTAACACCGGCTCCCAAGTCACATAGAGCAGTTTTAACATAATTATTCTTAATAGAACAAGGAATAGTAGGTATACCTGGTCGCCCAACTTCTTTGGAACTTTGCCATTGAAAGAGTAATTAGCAAGCATAGTGGAAATTTCCTCATTGGGGATTTTCCTTTTGTTAGTAACAATATATTTCATATACTTTGAATAAGGAGGCAATTTAATAGCATCGAGTCAAAGGGATTTGCAAGAATAAAGGTTTCATCCAATCACAAAATTTATTATAGTGTTCTTCTTCCTTTGATTTTAGTTTCTTAGCAGGAAAAGGCATTTGCTTTTGGACCCAAGGTTCCCTTTCATTACCATGTTTCTTAGCAATAAAATCTTCTTTAGTATACTTTTTATTTTTATCTTGCTTTTCAGGTTCATCTTCAACTTCTTCTTTATCAGAAACATCATTCTTATCATTACCATTATTATTATCATGTTCATTACCACTTTCAGTTTCAGCATCGAAAATAGAAATACTATTAGGATCATTAACAGGCTCAGAAAATTCTACAACATTTTTATGTTTCTTCTTCTTTTTCTTAGAAGGAGCACTAGGTTCAGTGCGTTGAGAATCTTGTTCAATTCTTTTGGGATGCCCTTCAGGATATAGAGGATCCTGGGTAGAGACACCACCTCTAGTTGTTACTTCATAAGCATGTTTCTCTTTAGAATTATTTTTTAATAAGTCATTTTGCACTTTAGTAAGCTGATCAATTTGAGTTTGAACCATTTGAAAATGTTTAACAAGCATCTTAACATCATTGGAGGTTCTCTCCACAATATCATGCAAATTGCTAATAGCTTGAGAATTTTCCATTAGATGATTCTCTACTCTCATATTAAAATTTTCTTGCTTAACAATATAATTATCAAACTCATCTAAGCATTGCGCATGAGGTTTTGAATACGGAATATCTTCCCTAGTAAAGCGTCGAAGGGAGTTTACCTCAATCATGGATGAAGGGGGAATTATCTCACATATATCTTCTATGGGAGGTAGATTCTTCACATCTTCAGATTTAATACTTTTCTCCTTGAGAGACTTCTTGGCTTCCCTCATATCTTCATCATTCAATTTAATTAAACCCCTCTTCTTCAATATTGGCGTTGGAATTGGTTCAGGCGTAGTCCAATCATCATGATTCCGGCCTATTTTAGCCAATAATTCTTCAGCTTCGTCCGGAGTTCTTTCCTGAAAACACAACCAAGCACAACTATCCAAATATGCCCTAGACTCAATGGTTAGTCCACTATAAAATATATCAAGTAGATCATTCTTTTCTAAATCATGTCCAGTGTCGAGCTCGATAAGAGAACAAAATCTTGCCCAAGCCTCGGGCAATTTCTCTTCATCTCCCTGGTCAAATCTATAAATTTTCCGTAAAGCAACATGTTGAGCACTAGCGGAAAGTATTTTCGAAAGAAAACATCACGCAAATCAGCTTGGACTTTTAATAGAACCAGGAGGCAAATTATTATACCAAGTTTTAGCATCATCCTTTAATGAGAAAGGAAAAATTTTAGCGACAAAATAAGTACGCATCTTGACATCATCGGAAAACAAGCTACTCATAGAAGAAAGTTCAATCATGTGTTCTACAGCACTTTCTTTTTCAGTACCACAAAAGGGTGCTTTCTCTACAATAGCTATATGAGATAGATCAAGAGAAAAATCATAATCTTTATCCTTAATGCATATAGGAGATGTGGCAAATTTAGGATCAGGAGATAACTTATGTCTAACGAGTATATTGTGTGAGAAACTTTTTAATTTTGCTTGCATCAGCGATAGTATTGCATCTATTAATAAAATCATCATTAAGCTCCACATAATCTTCGTCAGGATCATCACTAGAATAATCAAGTTCGAGTGAATTAACGAGTGTAGTAGCATTAGGAGTTTCAGTATTTTCAATTTGTCTAGACCTAGCAATTGTAGCATCTAGAAAGGATCCCAATGAACCACTATCATCAAACACAGCAGAAACATTATCAATATTATGAGAGTTTTCAGATTCAGCAGAAGTACCAGCAAGTGAAGCTTGTGGCGGTGAAACAAGTTGACTTATCACAGATGGTGAATCAAGAGTAGCGAGAGGTACTCGAGTTGTACCTTTTCTTGTAGTGGATGGTAATATGGCAACTTTAGGATCGCGAGTTTTACCCATGATGGAGAATTTGCAGCGAACAATATCAATCCAAGTGAACTTCCAAATAAAGCTATGCTCCCCGGCAACGGCGCCAGAAAACGGTCTTGATAACCCACAAGTATAGGGGATCGCAGCAGTCTTCGCGGGTAGTAAAACCCAATTTATTGATTCGACACAAGGGGAGACAAAGAATACTTGAAAGCCTTAACAACGGAGTTGTCAATTCAGCTGCACCTGGAAACAGACTTACTCGCAAGAGTTTATCGATAGTAACAGTTTTATAGCAGTAGCAGTAGTGAAATAACGAGCAGCGAGTAGCAGAGACAGCAGTAGTGATTATAGTAAACAGCAGGATTAAAATACTGTAGGCACGGGGTCGGATAACGGGCGTTGCATGGATGAGAGAAACTCATGTAACAATCAAGCAGGGCATTTGCAGATAATAATAAAACGGTGTCCAAGTACAAAGCAATCAATAGGCATGTGTTCCAATTATAGTCGTACGTGCTCGCAATGAGAAACTTGCACAACATCTTTCGTCCTACCAGTCGGTGGCAGCCGGGGGATATTAAGGTACTCCTTTTAATAGAGTACCGGAGCAAAGCATTAACACTCTGTGAACACATGTGATCCTCACATCACTACCATCCCCTCCGGTTGTCCCGATTTCTGTCACTTCGGGGCCATTGGTTCCGGACAGCGACATGTGTATACAACTTGCAGGTAAGACCATAAACAATGAATATCATGATGAAATAATAACATGTTCAGATCTGAGATCATGGCACTCGGGCCCTAGTGACAAGCATTAAGCATAACAAGTTGCAACAATATCATCAAAGTACCAATTACGGACACTAGGCACTATGCCCTAACAATCTTATACTGTTACATGACCAATCTCATCCAATCCCTACCATCCCCTTCAGCCTACAACGGGGGAATTACTCACACATGGATGGGGGAAACATGGCTGGTTGATGAAGAGGCGTCGGTGGTGATGGTGGCGATGATCTCCTCCAATTCCCCGTCCCGGCGGAGTGCCAGAACGGAGACTTCTGGCTCCCGAGACGGAGTTTCACGATGTGGCGGCGTTCCGGAGGGTTTCCGGCGACTTCGACTTCTTCCCGTGCGTTTTAGGTCGAAGGCAATAAGTAGTCTGAAGGAGGGCGTCGGGGGCCGACCGAGGCCGCCACACACTAGGGCCGCGCGGGCCCTCCCGGGCCGCGCCGGCCTAGTGTGTGGGGCCCTCGGGCCCCCACTCGGCTCGCCCTTCGGCTCCGTAAGTATTCTGGGAAAATAGGACCTTCCGCATAAATTCCGAGGTTTTTCCCGAAAGTTGGATTTCTGCACAAAAACGAGACACCAGAACAGTTCTGCTGAAAACAGCGTTAGTCCATGTTAGTTGCATCCAAAATACACAAATTAGAGGCAAAACAATAGCAAAAGTGTTCGGGAAAGTAGATACGTTTTGGACGTATCAGTCATCATCGACAACGGTACGATCTTCGACTTCTCCACCCTCAGGGAGGGGAGGAAGAGAAGTCAGAACAGGGTGATTCTACGAAAAACAAAGAAGGTCGACAAACGGTTATGCAAGAGAAGCTAGCAAGATAGTAGTCGACAAATACTAAAAAATCAAGAAGACAATATAGTAGTCAAAAGGGAAAACTACCTCGGGAAGGGGATTGGCGCCACTAAATGGCGTAATGCGGCAAGTGGATGGAATAGCATCTTTCTTGTTCAGCGATGAGATCTTTCGGATCAGTTTCTCCAAATCCTTCACAGGAAGGTCTTTGGAGAGCCTGTCGACGTCTTCTTCACCAGCATACATCCAAAGCGGATTTTGGCGAGCTTGGAGAGGCTGCACTCTAATCCTAAGGAAATAGGCTGTGATCTGAATACCCGACAGTTCTTTGCCACGGGTGTTCTGGAGCTGGTGAATGCGAGTCATCAGCGCCTCTGTCGCCAATTTATCATCTTCGGTAGCTTCAGCATTCCAGGAACGGCGGCGAAGGATTTTGGCTCCTCCGTCGAAAGGGGCGATATTGTACTCCACTGAATCGGAGCCTTCTTCGTGCACATACAGCCATTTCTTCCGCCAACCTTGGACGGAGTCGGGGAATTTGACGTCGAAATATTCAACGTCAGAACGAACACAGATGACAACGCCACCAATGTTATAGGCGACGTCGTGGGAGCCATTACGGCGGAGGCAGAAGATACGCTTCCACAGAGCCCAATTAGGTTGGACTCCGAGGAAGCACTCACACAGTGTGATAAAAATCGACACGTGGAGGATGGAATTGGGCCTCAGCTGATGCAGCTGAAGCCCATAGACAAAAAGAAGACCTCGAAGAAACTCGTGGATAGGGGGAGAAAGGCCACGGATGAGATGGTCAACGAAACTGACCCGGTACTCCATTGGAGGCGATGGATAGCTCTCCTCCTTGGGGAAGCGCAGCGCGTTCTCCTTCTTGGTGAACCCCAGTTTCTTCAGCAGGTTCGTATCCTGGTTGGAGATCTTGGATCTCTCCCATTCTAGATCTTCGGCGGCCATCTTGGATTCCGGAGTGTTGTGCCTGGTTAGGCGCGCGCGAGGTGGCATCAATGAGCGTAGAGGAGAAAGGTGCGAGCGTGGTTGAGCGCAGGAGGCAATGGGCGCAGTGGAGGATTTTTGCAGAGGAAGAACAGAGGCGCGATGCGAGCGAAAGTATTGGCGGAGGAAGACGATGACCTTAAATAGAGGTGCGGTGAAATGATGCACCGTTGGATGAGGAGATTGCGGGATAGATGGTGTACACGTGGACAAGGGGTAAAAAGTAATTTCGTGATGACGAGAAAAAAACAGGAGCTACAGTACGTGCGCCAGGAAATGGGGAGGACGCGTGTCCCCCACTTGCACGACGTGTCAACTTGCTGAGAAATTTGGGCCCGCAAGGCAGAGAGAGAGCAGTTCTCGCATTTTCCCGATACATTGGTCGTGGCTATCGTCAGCAATGATGTCACCTTGGTAAAAGAAAATCTCGGCTATGAAGCTTCACAAGAACGGCGACAACAGAAGATTATTGATTATTTCGAGAGCCTTTGATCAAATACAAGTTTTTGCTCAAATGCTCGGGGGCTACTTTGGAAGAAAGAAAAAATTCGACTATGACAAAATAGAAATGGCGAGAGCCTATGATCAAATGCAAGCATTTGTTCATAGCCTCGGGGGCTACTCCCATCGGGAGCGCTGTTCGCGCACCCGATAGATATAAAAATTCGAGAAAGAATGACAATATAGCGACATGAGGCATTAGAGTGTTGAGCCTACAACCAAGCACTAGTCCTTGGTTGTAGCCTCGGGGGCTACTCCCATCGGGAACGCTGTTCGCGTGCCCGATGAAATTATAAAATAAAAAGAAGAGAGAGAGGAAAAACAAAGAAAGAAGAAGTGAGTATATTTCGAGTTATACAAATAACTCTACATATACTCCCATCGGGATGGCAAAATAAGTCATCGGTTGACTCAATAAAATGTGCTATTCCAGCAGCCGAAAAAGCACTCGACAATATATTCTCAGAGTGCCAAAGTTGCGAATAATCTCTGAATGCCGCAAAATTTGCGAAGGTAAGACCCCAGATCCGTTCTGAGCTGCGTGGCGCCGTCTCTGACGTCGGTTTGCTACTTTTTTCCATATCAATAGATACGAAGAAAAATCCTAACGGACGCATTAGGTACCCGATAAAATATGACTGGGACTCGACAGAATGGTAAGACCTTAAGCGGCACCTGTCGAAGTTTACACCAGTATCCCGAGATCATGTCCAGGGACGTGATCTTGAAGTAGGTTTTTGCGGATTGCTACTAGAGCAGTTAACTAGTACCTGATCCGTCAGATGAACTAGCCCCAACTACCATTATCCCTGTACAATATATAATTTCATATCCAAAGATATGTGATAAAGTTCCGAGTTATTGAACGAATATAAAGTTGGAGATTTTCCCCGACTCTGCGATTCAAGCAAAATCTCGGGGGCTACTGACATAGGCATCCCCAATGGGCCTGCCGAAGATGGTACCCGGGGTTTACTGAAGGCCCACGACCCGAAGGATAAGGAGAGTCGGAAGCCCAAATTATTATTAAGTAAAGCTAGAGTTGTAATAGGAAACATTATTTGTAATCTTGCGGGACGGGTTAGAAACCCTCCTGGACTCTGTAAACTTGTGTATCAAGAATCCTTCGGCTCCGCCTCCTTTATAAGGGGGAGTCGAGGGACAAAGAAAGGATCGAATAATTGTCTCACAAACCCTAGTTTTCATATCGTCGAGTACTTTTCGGCTGAAACCTTCGAGATCTACTTGCCCTCTACTTCCGACTAAAACCCTAGTCTACAACCCGTAGGCATTGATAAGTTAATCCCTTGTCACTTCCTTTGTCACTAGCACAATCCTTGAGGGCCTCTTGCCCTTCTTGCTCTTGTTATAGAATTTCTTGTTGGGGGCCTTTGAATCTTTGTCCTTTGAATCTTTGCTCTTGTCCTTGGGAATGAGCCTTCCACCATTAGTTTCCCTATGCTCATAGGGGCATTGAGCGATGAAATGGCGTTTGTCACCACAATTGTAGCATGATCTTGATCTTGGACCCAAGCTAGTGGACTCACTTGAGTTGTTTCTCTTGATGTTGTCTTTCTTGGCCTTGGATGGATCAACCCAAAAAGATTTTGCATGAAAGGCCATGTGATCATTGTAGTGGAGTTCCAAGTCTTCCGGATAGGACATACTCCAAGATGTCCTATATGGTTCTTGAGGGTTCACTTCTTCTACGGAATTGACCGTCAAGGCAAGATTGTTCCCTCTTGACATTCCAATGGCACGATTGCGAGAATCATGAGAGTTTTGCTCGAGCACCTTGAGGGCTTGCATCTCGTGCACGGCTTGTTGAGAAGTGAGAGAGGAAAAGCATTATATCCCAACAAGAGTCTTGACATCAATGGGTTCAAATGGCATCATGCAATCGATGTACTTATCTTTGATCCAAGAGTCATTGATGTGGGTGGCACCCACATTCCGGAAAGCATCGGCAACGGTGAGAAGTCTTCCATACATGACTTCATGATCTTCATCCGGTAGCCTCATGAAACCTTCGGCTTGATTCCGAATTGTACTTGTTCCTTCTCATGCTATCACTTCCAATGCAACTAGCGGCCAAACCATCCCAAGCTTCCTTGGCGGTGGTGAAATTCCGAACACGAGACAATTCCTTTGTCCCCACACTAGTTTGAATCATGTGCAAGGCAATGTCATTGAGTTGATTATCAACCGTTTCTCTTCTAGTCAACTTGTCGGGGTTATAGGGCTTGAAGCCTTCCAAGATGATTCTCCAAAGTTCATTGGAGGCACTGCGAACATGAGAACGAAACTCAAATTGCCATGTATCGAAATCTTTAACATTAAACTTAGGTGGGTCGCCCCGAATGTTTATATGAGGATGGGGAACCGGTATATCGGGAGATAGGATAGGCGGAGCCACTCGATTGTAGCTATCACCTCCACTAGTTCCCCTAGGAGATGCAATGGGAGTTTGAATAGTGGTTAAGTTATCACCATTCAAGGGTTTGGTAGAGGAGGGTAATGCCGAAGCATCTCCCTCTTCTAACTCACCCTTGTCCTTGTCCTCTATGGCGGGAGCCATGGGAGGGACCGGAGTCAAAAGCTCGGAAATCATTTGTCTCATGCTTTCCATTTGAGCTTCCATGGAGGACCTCAAGGATGTTTCCAACGACTTGAGATCATCCATGGAGACCATCTTAGCGGCCTGATGTCTACGCACGCTTCTATTCCTGTAGACAGTGTTGGGCCTCCAAGAGCAGAGGTTTGTAGAACAGCAGCAAGTTTCCCTTAAGTGAATCACCCAAGGTTTATCGAACTCAGGGAGGTAGAGGACAAAGATATCCCTCTCAAGCAACCCTCGTAATTACGATACAAGAAGTCTCTTGTGTCCCCAACACACCTAATACACTTGTCAGATGTATAGGTGCACTAGTTCGGCGAAGAGATAGTGAGATGCAAGTGATATGGATGAATATGAGTGGTAATAGCAATCTGAAATAAAGATGGCAGCGAGTAAACATGCAGTAGAACAGTAAATAAATAGAGATTCGATGCTTGCAAACAAGGCCTAGTGATCATACTTTCACTAGTGGACACTCTCAACATTGATCACATAACTGAATAAACAAATACTACTTTCTCTACACTCTCTTGTTGGATGACAAACACCATTCATTGTGTAGGGCTACAAGAGCTTCCTCAAGCCGGAGTTAACAAGCTCCACAACATTCGGTGTTCATATTTAAGTAACCTTAGAGTGCATAATAGACCATTGCAATTATACCGAGTACTAACATAGCATGCACACTGTCACCGTCAGGCTATGAAAGGGGGAATAGATCACATCAATACTATCATAGTAATAGTTAACTTCACAATCTACAAGAGATCACAATCATAACCTATGCCAAGTACTACATGATGCACACACTGTCACCATTACATCATGAAGGAGGAATAGAATACTTTAATAACATCACTAGAGTAGCACATAGATGATATTCAACTAGATCACAAAGCTCATGATCACATAAAGATCACATGGGAGAGAGAGATGAACCACATAGCTACGGTACAACCCTTAGCCTCGAGGGAGAACTACTCCCTCCTCATCATAGGAGACAGCATCGTTGATGAAGATGGCGGTGGTGTCGATGGAGATGCCTTCCGGGGGCACTTCCCCGTCCCGGCGGCGTGCCGGAACAGAGACTTCGTCCCCGAATCTTGGCTTCGCGATGGCGGCGGCTCTGGAACTTTTCTCGTATCGTGGCTTATTTTTCTAGGGTTTTCGAGGCGGAGAGAATATATAGGCGAAAGGGCAGCCTCGGAGGGGTCCTGGAGGTCCCACACCATAGGCTCCCCCCCTTGGCCGCGCCGCCTTGTGGGGTGGGGCCCCCAGGGCTCCCCTCTGGTCCCTCTCTGGCTCTCTGGAAGCTTCGTGAAATATAAGATCGTGGGCGTTGATTTCGTCCGATTCCGAGAATATTTCCTTTCTAGGATTTTTGAAACCAAAAACAGCAGAAAACAGGAACTGGCTCTTCGGCATCTCGTTAATAGGTTAGTGCCGGAAAATGCATCAAAACGATATAAAGTGTGAACAAAACATGTAGGTATTGTCATAAAACTAGCATGGAACATAAGAAATTATAGATACGTTGGAGACGTATCAAGGATCCCCAAGCTTAGTTCCTGCTCGCCCTCGAGTAGGTAAACGATAACAAGGATACTTTCTGAAGTGACATGCTACTTACATAATCTTGATCATACTATTGCAAAGCATATGAGATGAATGAAGTGATTCAAAGCAATGGTAAAGACAATGACTTAAACAACTGAATCATATGGCAAAGACTTTTCATGAATAGTACTTTCAAGGCAAGCATCAATAAGACTTGCATAAGAGTTAACTCATAAAGCAATAAATTCTTAGTAGAAAGCTTTGAAGCAACACAAAGGAAGATATAAGTTTCAGCGGTTGCTTTCAACTTCAACATGTTTATCTCATGGATAATTGTCAACACAAAGTAATATAACAAGTGCAATATGTAAACATGTAAGAATCAATGCACACGAGTTGACACAAGTGTTTGCTTCTAAGATAGAAAGAAGTAGGTAAACTGACTCAACATAAAGTAAAAGAAAGGCCCTTCGCGAGAGGAAGCATGGATTACTATTTTTGTGCTAGAGCTTTTCATTTTGAAAACATAGAAACAATTTTTTCAACGGTAGTAATAAATCATATGTGTTATGTATAAGACATCTTATAAGTTGCAAGCCTCATGCATAGATTACCAATAGTGCTCGCACCTTGTCCTAATTAGCTTGGATTAACATGGATTATCATTGCATAACATATGTTTCAACCAAGTGTCACAAAGGGGTACCTCTATGCCGCCTGTACAAAGGTCTAAGGAGAAAGTTCGCATTGGATTTCTCGCTTTTTGACTATTCTCAACTTAGACATCCATACCGGGACAACATAGACAACAGATAATGGACTCCTCTTTAATGCATAAGCATTCAACAACAAATAATATTCTCATAAGAGATTGAGGATTAATTGTCCAAACTGAAACTTCCACCATGATTCATGGCTTTAGTTAGCGGCCAATGTTCTTCTCTAACAATATGCATACTCAAACCATTTGATCATGATAAATCACCCTTACTTCAGACAAGACGAACATGCATAGCAACTCACATGATATTCAACAAAGGTGTAAAAGTTGATGGCATCCCCAGAAACATGGTTACCGCTCAACAAGCAACTTATAAGAAATAAGATACATAGCTACATATTCTTCACCACAATAGTTTTTAAGGCTATTTGCCCATGAGCTATATATTGTAAAGGCAAAGAATAGATTTTTAAAGGTAGCACTCAAGTAATGTACTTTGGAATGGCAGAGAAATACCATGTAGTAGGTAGGTATGGTGGACACAAATGGCATAGTTTTTGGCTCAAGGATTTGGATGCACGAGAAGAATTCCCTCTCAATACAAGGCTAGGTTAGCAAGGTTGTTTGAAGCAAACTCAAGTATAAAACGGTACAGCAAAACTTACATAAGAACATATTGCAAGCATTATAAGACTCTACATTGTCTCCTTGTTGTTCACCAGAAAATATCTAGACTCTAGAGAGACCAATCATGCAAACCAAATTTTAACAAGCTCTATGTAGTTATTCATTAATAGGTGCAAAGTACATGATGCAAGAGCTTAAACATGATCTATATGAGCACAACAATTGCCAAGTATCAAATTATTCAATACATTATACGAATTACCACATGAAGCATTTTCTGTTTCTAACCATATAACAATGAACGAAGCAGTTTCAACCTTCGCCATGAACATTAAAAGTAAAGCTAAGAACACCAGTGTTCATATGAACGAGCGGAGCGTGTCTCTCTCCCACACAAGCATGAATTTATTCAGAGAATGAAAATAACAAAACGAAAATAAAATCACACGAGACGCTCCAAGTAAAGTACATAAGATGTGACGGAATAAAAATATAGTTTCACTAGAGGTGACCTGATAAGTTGTCGATGAAGAAGGGGATGCCTTGGGCATCCCCAAGCTTAGATGCTTGAGTCTTCTTGAAATATGCAGGGATGAACCACGGGGGCATCCCCAAGCTTAGACTTTTCACTCTTCTTGATCATGTTGTTTCATCCTCCTCTCTTGACCCTTGAAAACTTCTGATGGCGTGTATTTCACACGTTCGTTGGGCAACCCCAAGAGGAAGGTATGATGCGCACAGCAGAAAGTTTTCCCTCAGAAAGAAACCAAGGTTTATCGAACCAGGAGGAGCCAAGAAGCACGTTGAAGGTTGATGGCGGCGGGATGTAGTGCGGCGCAACACCGGAGATTCCGGCGCCAACGTGGAACCTGCACAACACAACCAAAGTACTTTGCCCCAACGAAACGAGTGAGGTTGTCAATCTCACCGGCTTGCTTGTAACAAAGGATTAACCGTATTGTGTGGAAGATGATTGTTTGCGAGAGAAAATAGTAAAACAAGTATTGCGAGCAGATTTGTATTTCAGTATTAAAGAATGGACCGGGGTCCACGGTTCACTAGAGGTGTCTCTCCCATAAGATAAAAGCATGTTGGGTGAACAAATTACGGTCGGGCAATTGACAAATAGAGAGGGCATAACAATGCACATACATGACATGATAAGTATAGTGAGATTTAATTGGGCATTACGACAAAGTACATAGACCGCCATCCAACTGCATCTATGCCTAAAAAGTCCACCTTCGGGTTATCATCCGAACCCCCTCCGGTATTAAGTTGCTAAACAACGAGACAATTGCATTAAGTATGGTGCGTAATGTAATCAACAACTACATCCTCGGACATAGCGCCAATGTTTTATCCCTAGTGGCAACAGCACAACACAACCTTAGAACTTTATGTCACTGTCCCAGGTGTCAATGCAGGCATGAACCCACTATCGAGCATAAGTACTCCCTCTTGGAGTTAAAAGTAAAAAACTTGGCCAGAGCCTCTACTAGAAACGGAGAGCATGCAAGATCATAAACAACACATGTATAATAACTTGATAATTAACATGACATAGTATTCTCTATCCATCGGATCCCGACAAACACAACATATAGAATTACATATAGATGATCTTGATCATGTTAGGCAGCTCACAAGATCTAACAATGAAGCACAATGAGGAGAAGACAACCATCTAGCTACTGCTATGGACCCATAGTCCAGGGGTAGACTACTCACTCATCACTCCGGAGGCGACCATGGCGGTGTAGAGTCCTCCGGGAGATGAATCCCCTCTCCGGCGGGGTGCGGAGGCGATCTCCTGGATCCCTCGAGATGGGATCGGCGGCGACGGCGTCTCGGTAAGGTTTTCCGTATCGTGGCTCTCGGTGCGGGGGTTTCGTCACGGAGGCTTTAAGTAGGCGGAAGGGCAAGTCAAGAGGCGGCACGGGGGGCCCACACCATAGGCCGGCGCGGCCGGGGGTGGGGCCGCGCCGCCCTAGGGTTTGGCCACCCCGTGGCCCCTCTTCGTCTCGTCTTCGGACTTCGGAAGCTTCGTGGAAAAATAGGCCCCTGGGCTTTGATTTCGTCCAATTCCGAGAATATTTCGTTACTAGGATTTACGAAACCAAAAACAGCGAGAAAACGACAGCGGCACTTCGGCATCTTGTTAATAGGTTAGTTCCGGAAAATGCACGAATATGACATAAAGTGTGCATAAAACATGTAGGTATCATCAATAATATGGCATAGAACATAAGAAATTATCGATACGTCGGAGACGTATCAAGCATCCCCAAGCTTAGTTACTGCTCGTCCCGAGCGAGGTAAAACGATAACAAAGATAATTTCGAAGTGATATGCCATCATAACCTTGATCATACTATTTGTAAACATATGTAGTGGATGCAGCGATCAAAACAATGGTGATGACATGAGTAAACAAGTGAATCATAAAGCAAAGACTTTTCATGAATAGTACTTCAAGACAAGTATTAATAAGTCTTGCATAAGAGTTAGCTCATAAAGCAATAAATCAAAGTAAAGGTATTGAAGCAACACAAAGGAAGATTAAGTTTCAGCGGTTGCTTTCAACTTGTAACATGTATATCTCATGGATAATAGTCAACATAGAGTGATATAACAAGTACAATATGCAAGTATGTAAGAATCAATGCACGGTTCACACAAGTGTTTGCTTCTTGGGGTGGAGAGAGATAGGTGAACTGACTCAACATAAAAGTAAAGAGAATGGTCCTTCAAAGAGGAAAGCATCGATTGCTATATTTGTGCTAGAGCTTTTATTTTGAAAACATGAAACAATTTTGTCAACGGTAGTAATAAAGCATATGAGTTATGAAAGTTATATCTTACAAGTTGCAAGTCTCATGCATAGTATACTAATAGTGCCCGCACCTTGTCCTAATTAACTTGGACTACCGGATCTTTGCAATGCACATGTTTTGACCAAGTGTCACAATGGGGTACCTCCATGCCGCCTGTACAAAGGTCTAAGGAGAAAGCTCGCATTTTGAATTTCTCGCTTTTGATTATTCTCAACTTAGACATCCATACCGGGACAACATGGACAACAGATAATGGACTCCTCTTTTATGCATAAGCATGTGGCAACAATTATTATTCTCATATGAGATTGAGGATATGTGTCCAAACTGAAACTTCCACCATGAATCATGGCTTTAGTTAGCGGCCCAAAGTTCTTCTCTAACAATATGCATGCTCCAACCATGAAGGTGGTAGATCTCTCTTGCTTCGGACAAGACGGACATGCATAGCAACTCACATGATATCCAACAAGGAATAGTTGATGGCGTCCCCGAAACATGGTTACCGCTCAACAAGCAACTTAATAAGAGATAAAGTGCATAAGTACATATTCAATACTACAATAGTTTTTAAGCTATTTGTTCCCATGAGCTATATATTGCAAAGGTGAATGATGGAGTTTTAAAGGTAGCACTCAAGCAATTTACTTTGGAATGGCGGATAAATACCATGTAGTAGGTAGGTATGGTGGACACGATTGGCATAGTGGTTGGCTCAAGTATTTTGGATGCATGAGAAGTATTCCCTCTCGATACAAGGTTTAGGCTAGCAAGGTTATTTGAAACAAACACAAGGATGAACGGTACAGCAAAAACTCACATAAAAGACATATGGTAAACATTATAAGACTCCATACTGTCTTCCTTGTTGTTCAAAACTCAATACTAGATGTTATCTAGACTCTAGAGAAACCAAATATGCAAACCAAATTAGCAAGCTCTAAGTATTTCTTCATTAATGGGTGCAAAGTATATGATGCAACAGCTTAAACATGAGCACAACAATTGCCAAGTATCAAATTATCCAAGACATTATAGCAATTTACTACATGTATCATTTTCCAATTCCAACCATATAACAATTTAACGAAGAAGAATTTCGCCATGAATACTATGAGTAGAGCCTAAGGACATATTTGTCCATATGCAACAGCGGAGCGTGTCTCTCTCCCATAAAGTGAATGCTAGGATCCATTTTATTCAAACAAAACAAAAACAAAAAACAAAACGACGCTCCAAGCAAAGTACATAAGATGTGGCCGAATAAAAATATAGTTTCAGGGGAGGAACCTGATAATGTTGTCGATGAAGAAGGGGATGCCTTGGGCATCCCCAAGCTTAGACGCTTGAGTCTTCTTAATATATGCAGGGGTGAACCACCGGGCATCCCCAAGCTTAGAGCTTTCACTCTCCTTAATCATATTACATCATACTCCTCTCTTGATCCTTGAAAACTTCCTCCACACCAAACTCGAAACAACTCATTAGAGGGTTAGTGCATAATAAAAATTCACATGTTCAGAGGTGACACAATCATTCTTAACACTTCTGGACATTTCATAAAGCTACTGGACATTAATGGATCAAAGAAATTCATCCAACATAGCAAAAGAGGCAATGCGAAATAAAAGACAGAATCTGTCAAAACAGAACAGTCCGTAAAGATGGATTTTATTAGGCCACCAGACTTGCTCAAACGAAAATGCTCAAATTGAATGAAAGTTGCGTACATATCTGAGGATCACTCACGTAAATTGGCATAATTTTCTGAGTTACCTACGAGAGAATTAGACCCAGATTCGTGACAGCAAAGAAATCTGTTTCTGCGCAGTAATCCAAATCTAGTACTTACTTTTCTATCAAAGACTTTACTTGGCACAACAAAACATAAAACTAAGATAAGGAGAGGTTGCTACAGTAGTAAACAACTTCCAAGACACAAAATAAAAACAAAGTACTGTAGGTAAAAACATGGGTTGTCTCCCATAAGCGCTTTTCTTTAACGCCTTTCGGCTAGGCGCGAAAGTGTAACTCAAGTAACATCAAGAGATGAAGCATCAACATCATAATTTGTTCTAATGATAGAATCATAAGGTACCTTCATTCTCTTTCTAGGGAAGTGTTCCATACCTTTCTTGAGAGGAAATTGATATTTAATATTACCTTCCTTCATATCAATAGTAGCACCAACGGTTCGAAGAAAAGGTCTTCCCAATATAATGGGGCAAGATGCATTGCATTCAATATCCAAGACAACAAAATCAACGGGGACAAGGTTATTGTTAACCATAATATGAACATTATCAACTTTCCCCAAAGGTCTCTTTTTAGCATTATCGGCGAGATTAACATCCAAATAACAATTTTTCAATGGTGGCAAGTCAAGCATATCATAGACTTTTTTAGGCATAACAGAAATACTTGCACCAAGATCACATAAAGCATTACAATCAAAATATTTGACTCTCATTTTAATGATGGGCTCCCAACCATCCTCTAGCTTTCTAGGAATAGAAGTTTCAAGTTTTAGTTTCTCTTCTCTAGCTTTTATGAGAGCATTTGTAATATGTTTTGTGAAAGCCAAATTTATAGCGCTAGCATTGGGACTCTTAGCAAGTTTTTGCAAGAACTTTATAACTTCAGAGATGTGGCAATCATCAAAATCTAAATCATTACAATCTAAAGCAATGGGATTATCATCCCCAAGGTTGGAAAAAATTTCAGCAGTTTTATCACAAGCAGTTTCAGCAGTTTTAGCAGTTTCAGGTAATTTTGCGCGCTTTGCACTAGGAGTAGAAGCTTTGCTAACACCAATTATTTTATCATGGATAGTAGGAGGTGCAGCAACATATGAATCATTAGCATTGCTAGTGGTGGTAATCGTCCAAACTTTAGCTACATTTTCCTTTTTAGCTAGTTTTTCATTTTCTTCTCTATCCCACCTAGCACGCAGTTCAGCCATTAATCTTATATTCTCATTAATTCTAACTTGGATGGCATTTGCTGTAGTAACAATTTTATTTTCAATATCCCTATTAGGAATAACTTTCGATTTCAAAAGATCAACATCAGAGGCAAGACTATCAACTCTAGAAACAAGAATATCAATTTTATTGAGCTTTTCCTCAACGGATTTGTTAAAGGCAGTTTGTGTACTAATAAATTCTTTAAGCATGGCTTCAAGTCCAAGGGGTGTATTCCTATTATTGTTGTAAGAATTCCCATAAGAATTAGCATAACCGTTACCATTATTATAAGGATATGGCCTATAGTTATTACTAGAATTGTTCGATAAGCATTGTTGTTGAAATTATTATTTTTAATGAAGTTTACATCAACATGTTCTTCTTGTGCAACCAATGAAGCTAATGGAACATTATTAGGATCAACATTAGTCCTATCATTCGCAAGCATAGACATAATAGCATCAACCTTATCATTCAAGGAAGAGGATTCTTCAACGGAATTTACCTTCTTACCTTGTGGAGCTCTTTCACGTGTGCCATTCAGAGTAATTAACCATCATATTATCAAGAAGCTTTGTTGCTTCACCAAGAGTGATGGACATAAAGGTACCTCCAAGCAGCTGAATCCAATAAATTCCGTGAAGAAAAATTTAGTCCTGCATAGAAGGTTTGGATGATCATCCAAGTAGTCGGTCCATGGGTTGGGCAATTTTTAACCGAGAGATTTCATTCTTTCCCAAGCTTGAGCAACATGTTCATTATCTAATTGTTTAAAATTCATTATGCTACTCCTCAAAGATATAATTTTAGCAGGGGGATAATATCTACCAATAAAAGCATCCTTGCATTTAGTCCATGAATCAATACTATTCTTAGGCGAGAGATAGCAACCAATCTTTAGCTCTTCCTCTTAATGAGAAAGGGAACAATTTTAATTTTATAATGTCACCATCTACATCTTTATACTTTTGCATTTCACATAGTTCAACAAAATTATTGAGATGGGCAGCAGCATCATCAGAACTAACACCGAGAAAATTGCTCTCGCATAACAAGATTAAGTAAAGCGAGGTTTAATTTCAAAGAATTCTGCTGTAGTAGCGAGGTGGAGCAATAGGTGTGCATAAGAAATCATTATTATTTGTGCTAGTGAAGTCACACAACTTAGTATTTTCAGGGTTGGCCATTTTAGCAATAGTAAATAAAGCAAACTAGATAAAGTAAATGCAAGTAAACTAATTTTTTTTTGTTTTTGATATAGCAAACAAGACAGTAAATAAAGTAAAGCTAGCAACTAATTTTTTTGTGTTTTGATATGATGCAGCAAACAAAGTAGTAAATAAAATAAAGCAAGACAAAAACAAAGTAAAGAGATTGAGAAGTGGAGACTCCCCTTGCAGCGTGTCTTGATCTCCCGGCAACGGCGCCGGAAAAGAGCTTGATGGCGTGTATTTCACACGTTCGTTGGGCAACCCCAAGAGGAAGGTATGATGCGCACAGCAGCAAGTTTTCCCTCGAGAAAGAAACCAAGGTTTATCGAACCAGGGAGGAGCCAAGAAGCACGTTGAAGGTTGATGGCGGCGGGATGTAGTGCGGCGCAACACCGGAGATTCCGGCGCCAACGTGGAACCTGCACAACACAACCAAAGTACTTTGCCCCAACGAAACGAGTGAGGTTGTCAATCTCACCGGCTTGCTGTAACAAAGGATTAACCGTATTGTGTGGAAGATGATTGTTTGCAGAGAAAATAGTAAAACAAGTATTGCAGCAGATTTGTATTTCGGTATTAAAGAATGGACCGGGGTCCACAGTTCACTAGAGGTGTCTCTCCCATAAGATAAAAGCATGTTGGGTGAACAAATTACGGTCGGGCAATTGACAAATAGAGAGGGCATAACAATGCACATACATGACATGATAAGTATAGTGAGATTTAATTGGGCATTACGACAAAGTACATAGACCGCCATCCAACTGCATCTATGCCTAAAAAGTCCACCTTCGAGGTTATCATCCGAACCCCTCCGGTATTAAGTTGCTAAACAACGGACAATTGCATTAAGTATGGTGCGTAATGTAATCAACAACTACATCCTCGGACATAGCGCCAATGTTTTATCCCTAGTGGCAACAGCACAACACAACCTTAGAACTTTCGTCACTCGTCCCGTGTGTCAATGCGGGCATGAACCCACTATCGAGCATAAGTACTCCCTCTTGGAGTTAAAAGTAAAAACTTGGCCAGAGCCTCTACTAGAAACGGAGAGCATGCAAGATCATAAACAACACATGTATAATAACTTGATAATTAACATGACATAGTATTCTCTATCCATCGGATCCCGACAAACACAACATATAGAATTACATATAGATGATCTTGATCATGTTAGGCAGCTCACAAGATCTAACAATGAAGCACAATGAGGAGAAGACAACCATCTAGCTACTGCTATGGACCCATAGTCCAGGGGTAGACTACTCACTCATCACTCCGGAGGCGACCATGGCGGTGTAGAGTCCTCCGGGAGATGAATCCCCTCTCCGGCGGGGTGCCGGAGGCGATCTCTCGGATCCCCCGAGATGGGATCGGCGGCGACGGCGTCTCGGTAAGGTTTTCCGTATCGTGGCTCTCGATGCGGGGGTTTCGTCACGGAGGCTTTAAGTAGGCGGAAGGGCAAGTCAAGAGGCGGCACGGGGGCCCACACCATAGGCCGGCGCGGCCGGGGGTGGGGCCGCGCCGCCCTAGGGTTTGGCCACCCCGTGGCCCCTCTTCGTCTCATCTTCGGACTTCCGGAAGCTTCGTGGAAAAATAGGCCCCTGGGCTTTGATTTCGTCCAATTCCGAGAATATTTCGTTACTAGGATTTCGAAACCAAAAACAGAAAACGACAATCGGCACTTCGGCATCTTGTTAATAGGTTAGTTCCAGAAAATGCACGAATATGACATAAAGTGTGCATAAAACATGTAGGTATCATCAATAATATGGCATAGAACATAAGAAATTATCGATACGTCGGAGACGTATCAACTTCCTCCACACCAAACTCAAAACAAACTCATTAGAGGGTTAGTGCATACAAAAATTCACATATTCAGAGGTGACACAATCATTCTTAACACTTCTGGACATTGCACAAAGCTACTGGAAGTTAATGGAACAAAGAAATCCATCCAACATAGCAAAAGAGGCAATGCGAAATAAAAGGCAGAATCTGTCAAAACAGAACAGTCCGTAAAGACGAATTTTTTAGAGGCACTTAACTTGCTCAGATGAAAATGCTCAAATTGAATGAAAGTTGCGTACATATCTGAGGATCACACACGTAAATTGGCAGATTTTTCTGAGTTACCTACATAGAGGCCTATTGAAATTCGTGACAGTAAGAAATCTGTTTCTGCGCAGTAATCCAAATCTAGTATCAACCTTACTATCAAAGACTTTACTTGGCACAACAATGCAATAAAATAAAGATAAGTAGAGGTTGCTACAGTAGTAACAACTTCCAAGACACAACAAAACAGTAGCAAAATAAAAACATGGGTTATCTCCCAAGAAGTGCTTTCTTTATAGCCATTAAGATGGGCTCAGTAATTTTAATGATGCACTCGCAAGAAATAAGAGTTGAAGCAAAAGAGAGCATCAAAAAGAAAGTATGAAACAAATTTAAGTCTAACCCACTTCCTATGAAAAGGAATCTTGTACACAAATAAATTCATGAGGAGCAAAGTGACAAGCATAGGAAGATAAAACACGAGTAACTTCAAGATTCTCAACATAAAGAGGGGAGACTTAATATTATTAAGATGCATATAGCCATGTTTCCCTCTCTCATAATAACTTTCAGTGGCATCATGAGCAAACTCAACAATATAACTATCACATAAAGCATTCTTATCATGAATCTCATGCATAAAATAATTACTACTCCCAACATAAGCATAGTCATTCTTATTTATTGTAGTGGGAGCAAATTCAACAAAGTAGCTATCATTATTATTCTCATTACCATAATCATCATATATAGGAGGCATATTGTAATCATAATTAATTTTCTCCTAAATAGTAGGTGGACTGAAAATATCATAGTCATCATTGTAATCATCATATTTAGGAGGTAAAGTATCATCAAAGTAAATTTTCTCCTCCATGCTTGGGGGACTAAAAATATCATGCTCATCAAAACCAGCCTCCCCAAGCTTAGAATTTTCCATAGCATTAGCAACAATGGTGTTCGAAGCGTTCATACTAATATCATTGCTACTAGCATGCAAATAAGGTTCCATAGGTTTTTTAATTTTCGCATCAAACAATCCATGTCTTAACTCAGGAAATAGAATAAAAAGCTCATTGTTATTTTCCATTATGCCTAACTAGTGAACAAGAAACAAAAAGATGTAATTGCAGGATCTAAAGGAAATAGCTTCGAGCACTCACACACCGGCAACAATGCTAGGAAATAGCTTAGTAGTCGGAGGATGTGAATACCTTTTACCTTACCTCACCGGCAACGGCGCCAGAAAATAGCTTGATGTCTACGCACGCTTCTATTCCTGTAGACAGTGTTGGGCCTCGAAGAGCAGAGGTTTGTAGAAGAGCGACAAGTTTCCCTTAAGTGAATCACCCAAGGTTTATCGAACTCAGGGAGGTAGAGGACAAAGATATCCCTCTCAAGCAACCCTGCAATTACGATACAAGAAGTCTCTTGTGTCCCCAACACACCTAATACACTTGTCAGATGTATAGGTGCATGTGATGACCCAGCGTACCACTGCATGGTGTAGTACACAAGTCGTTGACATAACACAAGTGAAACACCGTTCCACCCATATTACATCTCTCAGAGTGGTACAACAGAAACATATGCGAGTCCAAGGTATGTCTATAGAAGTACACACGAGCTGTTTACATAAGATCAACACAACCTCCTACTATACGGTGAGGTAAAACTTCAAATAAAGCTCCGGAAGAACGACTCGTAATCTATCTTATTGCTAACTCAAGTTCAAGAGCTACTTGGCTTGCTATAGAAATCTAGCTACTTAGGTGCTAGGATTAGGGAAAGGTTCCCTTCTATTACTAGTCTAGGTTTCCATAATAATTGATGCGGAAGTTGACTCCATTGACTTCTTTGATTGGATTCTTCATCTTGTTGCGAGTTGACTCCTTTGTCTTTGAGTTCCACGGTAGTTTCTCCTTCGGTGCATTGCTCTAAGAAGGGGGTTCAAACGAGATAGAATGAGTACGAGCGTACTCGAGCAAGTTCATATTAGGAAATATGTGTATCATGCACTAGCTACAGCCATAGACCGAGAAAGTCATAGGCCAATGCAAGTTTTTGTAAACATTTCTTCAAAAGGTTTATTTTATTCTGAAAACTATGCCCGTCGGTCTTCACAGGTTGACCAGAACTTCGTGGAGTTCCTTTCCTGCTGCGTTCGCAGTTCCCTTCCCGGAACAGGGAGTGACAGTCACAATTTAGTATCCTCTGCAGAGGTGCGTTACTTTTCCCATAAGAGACCTTATCCTTGTTGCCAACCAGGCGTTAACTTTCCCGTCCACACTTCCTTTGGTGTGAGGCCAGGTGTAAGATCCAAGTCCACACCGCCTTCTCCGCGACCGCAAACCCACCCTTTTGTCCGACCCTACACCTCCGGTAGACTTCCCCCGATAATACGGCTTTACTCATGGTGTACTCCGGACAATCCTTCATAGATCGGAAGAGATTAACATCACCAATGGATGGGGATTTAAAAGGATTTCCCAACCTATTGCGGCGGTGCCTCCAGCACCCCACCGTCTCTCCGATCCGTTGGCGTGCAGAAGGGAAAAGATACAGCTGACTTCCCCAGAGCCATTATAGATCTTATGGTCAACGCGATATGTACGGCGCTAGAATCACTGGACAGCATTGGTAATTAATCCTAGGGTGATATATAACCCATGCAATGGAACCTCCACCATATCAACACATACCATGGTTCCATTGCCCACCACATAGTCATATTCATAATTGTAAAATAATACTTTGTTTTTCAATGCATGAGTGATAAGTATAGTACTTTGCATATAATTTGATAAAAATAATCAAACGACATGAGCAAGCGATGAACTTGCCTTTCTTGACTGCAAGATTATGCAGGCAAAAGCTTCGATACGTGAGAACTCCAAATGCTTGAAATACCACCATCGTCCGGTAAGGACAATGTTTAAAGAACTAGCAAAGATGCTATAATGCATAGTATGAGATGCAATCGTCCCGAGCGTAACCTAACCTTGATGATTTAAGATATGTGAGTTGTAAAGATTTCTTTAGGGTTGGTTGCACTTTTAGAATGGTTCTCAAACAAGGTTCTTATTAGGGTTTGGTTATATTAGCATCATAATCAAGTGATATAAGACATCATAACAATCATACACATAAAGAATAGTAGTGGAATAATATGTGAAGAACAGTTGTCAATTTTAAGTTCTACAGAACATGGTTGATGATTACTTATACTATACTTCAAAAGAATAACTTTTGAAGAACATGTTGTTTAAGAAATAAGAAGTATTTCAAAGAAGGATTAGGGCTTCTAAGGTTTGATTGACATTTGTACTTCAAAAGAATAACTTTTGAAGAACGAGGTTAAAATAAGAATATGAACTACTTTAAATAGAAGCTAAGTGCTATTAGGGTTTACTAATAGGACTGGTTGGTGCTTAAGTAGAAGTGATCTACATGTAGCAAGTATTAGTAGGTTTATTACTATGGTTTCTCCTAAGCATCATATCAAAGGATGGTTATCAAGGTGTTGCTATGAGTTAGGGTTTACTATGACTTCATATTTGCTTTACCAAATAATCTCTAATAGTTTCTAAGCTAAGTGGTTTATCATTTCCTAAGTAAGGTTTAGTTGGATAGGAACATGTGATGTGATTTGCTACACAAAGTTGATACTAGGGTTTATCATTATGGTTCTACTAGGGTTTAATGATTGAGGTTGATCCTAATGGTGTGGTATATAGGATTGATGATCAATGGTGCTAACATGGGGTAACAAGCTAGGGTTTATACCTAAGTGGCACTAGTGAATCATATAGGTTTTAATTAAGAATAGGAACATGAAATGATAATCTCATGTGACTTGGTTTTATGCTAGTGGATCATAAGCATGCATTCAATTGTTGCTTATTAGG
This sequence comes from Lolium rigidum, assembly GCF_022539505.1. Taxonomy (NCBI): domain Eukaryota; kingdom Viridiplantae; phylum Streptophyta; class Magnoliopsida; order Poales; family Poaceae; genus Lolium; species Lolium rigidum. The sequence continues at coordinate 134,429,010 of NC_061512.1, forward strand.
GTTCTATATGTTAAGTAAATCTCACATGATCATATGTGCACATAATTAGGGTTTTAGAGTTACTTCTAAAGTGTAATGATCACATGGGTTAAATCCTTAGGGTTTTAGGTCCGCAACTACTATGGATGAACACATGAAATAATGAAATCAAAGTCTTACTAAATTGAAACTAGGGTTTCTAAGTTATGGTATAACTCCTAAAATGATGATTGGAAATATAGGTGTGGTTACTAATTACTTTTAAACAACATTAATAATGGTTTTAGCATTTTATTCATGTTCACAAGAATTAATAATTAGGGTAACTCATGTTTAGGTTTAATTTAGAATTCGGGGTTTAACAATTGTTATTAGGTTTTTAAAATACTTAACTTGGTAACTAAAGATGTTTAAATAAACAAGTTTTGAATTACCAAAATAATATTGACTTATAATATTTTCTTGAGTTATTACTATTTAGAGAAAACGAGAAAATAGTAAATTGCAATTAGGGTTTATGAATTACCACTAATAATTAAGTTAATGCAAATATGGTAAATAAAATTAATCTTAACATTTTACTTAGTTACTGAATAGTTAAAATTTAATTTTTATAACTGCACTAATTATTGAATTGTATTTTGAATAATTGAAATGGCATAATTAATAAGGTTAAAAATAAGTGAATTTTTATTTTGACACACATTTTTGTTTTATATTTTATTTGAGTAGAGTTTATTTTTGTGAGCATTTTGATATATTATTTATATTTTTCTGAGTTGAAATGGATTTTATATAATTCTGCAAAGTTTCAGATATTTCCTGGTTTTCAAAATTAAATCCAAAACACTAAACATACCCGGACAGGACTACCCATGGCCACGCGGCCGGTGGGTCAAGTGCCGGGTCACGTGCCACGAGGGCACGACCGAGTCAAAATATTTGAGCTGGTGCGGGGGCACAACTCCGGCGAGTTGACTCCCGACGACGGCGGCGCTAGGAGGTTCTCGCGGACGCGCGACTACGCCCAATCGACGCAGGCACTAAACGCTGAACCAAACGGTGGCGACGCCTCAGACAAATGATCACCGGAGTTGCTCCGGCGAGCATTATCTGCGGCGGCGCACGGCGGCCAACTACCAACTCGCGCTACGGTTGAGGATAAAACGAACTAGATGGTCCTTGAGATGCGCGAGGCTCACGCGTGAGGTTGAGGATCCACTTGCCGATGCTCGAGGTGGTCGGAGACGATGGCAATCGAGCATTCTCCGGCGAACCAGAGGGAAAAGGAACGGTGAAATTCTTCTAACTCCGAGCTCCTCTTGATGCGTGCTTGCTCCCAGATGGCCAACGCGCCGAGGCGCACCTCCTCGACCACGCGCTGGAGTCTGGGGTGGCTTCCATCGCCGGATTCTTCCTCGACGCCGGTGACAGTTCATGGATGATTGGGAACAATTGAGCAAGCTAGAGAAGGGATGGATGGGCGGCGAAGAACAAGGACTATACGGCGATGCTTCGGGGGTATTTATAGAGCCAGAGAAGGTCGACATGGTCATTTCCACTCCGGCGATGGCTCAGATGTGGCGGCAATGTCGGCGGTGTCTGAGCGTCGATCTTGATGCCATTTTGGATAGGACGGACGCGAAGAGAATTGGACGCGGTTCTGAGATGAGGGGCGAGGTCCGAGGCCATCCTTATCGTCGGCGGGGACGTGGCCGGGCGTCTCCTCTGCGCTCGTCGCTGCGGGAAGGAAGACGAAGGCGTTGGCCTTCTATTAAACGCGAAACGGTATGGACCGTTTCAATGATGGGCTGGGCTGGTTTTGGGCTTCGACGCGGTTGCTACGTGGGCTGTTGCGGCCTGCCGAGTAAGGCCTCTCTCTCTCTCTATTTTCTGTTTTCTTTTCTATTTTCTGTTTTTATATTCTGGTTTGTATTCAAATTTGATTTCTGGTTTGTTTTGCAGGTTCTAAATTATTTGAATATTAAGATAATTTGATAATCATGTTTACTGCATGGTTTTATCATTTTAAACAAATAATTTGGTTAGGATTCAATTGAGATTTTGTGAGACTTGAATTAAATAGAAATGGTTTAGGTATTTATCTCAACTCTTTAAATTTGGAAATCAAACCTATTTTGGAATGATTTTAAGTTTATAACCAAAGCATAGTAAACATGTCATTAAGTTTTGTTATTACTTAACAATATTGATTGTTCCCATGTATTTTATATCATGGTTTAGAGTTTAAATTAAATGGTGTTGAGAATGGAATGGTTCATGATTCTATGTGGAGATTTGTTTCTAAGGGTTTAACAAAATGGTTGAATAAACACTATATTCACTAATCTTGCTTAGCAAATTCTGGCTTGAACTTGTTAATATAATTCCCAAGCTTATCATTGTTCACTTTACTTACTTCAATAACATCTAAGCTTAGGTATATATGGCTTGGGCTATACTTGTGATACATGATACACAAGTTAGGACAATATTTCATGTGGAATTGATTCCATATGACAAGGTTTATGGTTTTGGAAATACTTTACTATTTGAAGTATGTAATAGGCATGAGGCATGGCAGGGTTCTATTTGTTATCTAAATTTATACCTTTATTGAAACTCAAATTGGGTTTAGGGTTTTAGTAGTGATCACCCAAGTGATACACAACTAGGATTAGGTATGAGCATAAGCTTGGTTATGTTTAATTGGCTAGGGTTTAACAAATGGTAAAGGAAATGGATTTGGTTTCCTAAGGTATTGCTATTGGAATAGGGTTCTCACTTCCAAGATCAAATATTGACTTGAATAACCAGGTTTAGTACTTCTCTAATATTCTTATATGAACATGGCTATGGTCTAGATTATAACTTCTCTCACTTCTCAATATTTTGTGATATCCTAAGATCCTACTCAAGAAATGATGATATGATCCTCTAAATAGATGGTTTGCCTAGGAATTCTACCTTGGTATCTTCTGTAGCTTGTTCTTCATGAAATTTGATAAACCTGCATCTTGTGGTATGCCTCCACCTCCTAGCTTCTTCATCTTGATCCTAGCTAATTCTCATGGAGTGGCTCTATGTGTTTGTTCCCATGTATCATGGTACTTGATGAGCAAATGGATGAAGGGTGTGGCTCTATTTATAGGCTTGGGCAAGCTCTAGTATCATGACACATAGGTGGTGACTCTTGTGTTGGTTTGATGAGTAAGGTGCTTGGTTGTCATGCCCTCATCCATAGCAATCCTTTGAGCATGAGGTGGCAAAGCTTGGAAAGCAAGTCATGTAGATATTTTCATCCCACATGGCAAGATCATTATCCTCTCATATGATTTATTCTTGGATAGCCAAGTGGCATTTGTCACTAGATATCTTGTGGATGGTTTTATTATTGTTGATGAGTCACTATATTATATTTGATTGGATTTATATTCTAATATTGGTGAAAAGGTCAAAGTTGAGGGTTATTCCTCAAATTTGGATAGTTGGATTTGATTTCACCAAGGCATGATCATATGAGTTTCAAAATACTCATAGTTAATTTTATACAAATAGTTTGGACTATAATTCGTAATGTAAACGGATTTAGTTTTATGATATTCAATGTATTTAATAAGTTATGATTTAAATAAGAAGGTGTGGCTTTTATGCACTTTAGACCCTGTGGTTTACCTTATTTATAAGTGAATTGAATTACACACAAAGGTGGTTGCTAACTTTTAAGTGTTAATAAGTTAGAGTTTGATTCTTAAAGAATGTGTTGTTGTAAATCTAATTCCATTTGATCTAATCCATAGATCAAATCATCTCTACCCAAAACAAGGTTTTAGCAAAGATCACAGTGAAGTTTATAGCGCTTGACTTGATGATCTACTTTAATTTCAGCAAGTCAAGTGAAACTTCAGTTACTGTGGTAAGTTTTATTAGAAAGCGCGAAAATTCCCCGGATTTTCTATGCATGAATGCAATGCACACTTTGGTGTTTCTCTCATTTTGTTGCCTCTAAACCTGGGATATTACAGCCTCTCCCCCTTAAACTGAACTTCGTCCCGAAGTTCGAACGCTCTCATGTTTCGGAATGTTGAAATGTCTTGAACAGATCACCATCCTTCAACTCCATGGTGATCACACTAGATATAGTTGAATATATCCTTTGTCCAGATCCTTCCTGGAATCTTCGAATGACTGGCACTGATATTTGCTTCAATTCTATGGTTTCTTCCAACACTCTAAGCTTATAGGCTTACTCTCCAAAGATTCTTGGATTAGGACATCTTATTGAGTTAATGGACTTTACTAATGGCTATGGTGACATCTTCCTATTTAGGTACTTAAAACTTGGTTCTACCAACTGCGGTAATCCAACTGCGATGTAATATGGCACTATGGTGTACCAGCTGCGATGTCCAAACCTAATTCTAAAGGATTTGTTTAAAGTAAGATATTGTTTTCCCTTACTACCATAACTAAAGTAATGGTACTTGGTAAGGTATTTACAATAGGCATGGTCCTGGTTGTTTAGTCATACGAATGGATTAGACTCATTTAGTCCATCCCATCATGGCTTCTAGTTTATACTAGTTATCTTCCTTTTGGTTTCTTTAGGTTCCATGAAAGGAATCTTCTAATAATCATTAGTTTTGGTATGGTCAAACTCCTTCGTATAGTATCTTCTTAGGCTTTGATTGTCCTCCGATAACTTCTTCATCCAACTTCATTATCTTGGACTTACTTGAGTTCTCTTGGTTCCGAGTAATTACAATTACCCACTCAAGTTAAGGTCTAACCCTTACTTCCTCGAGATATGAACCTTGGCTTCTGGTCTGACATCCTCCTGAGAGTACTATTATATGGGTACTTCCCAACAACCTTATAAAAATAAGATCGGACTTCCTCTCAGTTCAGACCTTCTTCTTGGTCCATCTTTATCCAAATATTATATCTTAATCCTTCTCCTTCAGCCTTCCTCTCCTCCTTGGAGTTTACTAATGATCTTCAAACTTCCTTTCTTCTAATCATTAAACTCCAAGGTTAGGTAGTTGGTTTAAGTCTGGTTTATATTTTGTACCTTTCTAAAGTCTTACGAAGAATTCTTTGCGGTGTATCCACACAGTTGTGGGTATCCGATGTGAATCTCCCGACTAAATGTTTACCTGCTACGGAATACCAGCTGTGGAATACTAGCTGCGGAATCCCCCTTTCTTTTAGGGTAAAGAAAAATATGTTCAGGCTGTGGGCTATCTGATACCAGCTGCAGACTATCTAGCACCAGATGTGGCTTATTGGATACCAGTTGTGACTATGCTATGGTTTTAGGCAATATCTACCTACCAGCTGTGGCTACTTACATAATTTTGGTTAGGATATACCTTACTTTACATTCTTTCTCTTCATGGTTATCCTATATCAGCTGCGGTCTTATTATACCAGCTACGACTTCACTTGTCTATGTTTCCTTCTTCCAGGGTTTTTTTTGCAAGAAAACCACTTGTTGATACTATAAAAATAGTATTGTAAGTGACTTCACTTGCATTCCCTTCTTCCAGAATGAATATGGCTCCACTTCTACTACTCCATATTCAATATTTTTCTCACTTTCATGATACTTCCATATTGAAGTACTACTTGATTAAGGATAGAAGTGAGTTTTGATTGGTTCTTCCTTTAGATTGTTGTGGTTGCTTCCCACAACTTTACTTCCTGCTTCTAGTGAACCTTCATCTTGACTTCAAAAACCTTCAGAATTCGTCACTTCCTCACACGAATACCTTTACCCTCTAGATCTATAACATCAAGTAAGAGCTTGATATTGCAACATGCATTTGCATATCAAAGTCAAACTTCATGTATGGATCTAGTCAAACAATGAAAATCCAATAAAATCCAAGAAAATCCAGCTTTGTGTTTATAATACACATCCTTATATGCCTGAATATAATAATTGGGTAAGACATCCCTAAACATCAGGTGTAGATGTGCAATATATAACACCACATAAGATAGGCTTAGGTTGTGATACTTAGCACTTATACGTGAATTTCTACCATTTGTCTCAACATTTATCTTAATTGCACATTTGCAATGAGACAAACTTGAAACAAAATGGCTTGGAATAGTTGAAGTTAACCTAGTTTTCTTTGGAAGTACTAACAAAATAGTATACCCTATATGTGCTATTGAAGACTACCTCCTATAATACAATTATTTCTAATATGTCTACTCTAAACACATGATTGTTTAGAATATACCACCTATAACTCTAGGATTTCTCTATGTGATATGCTCTAAATAAGCCTTCTTTAAATTAAGGACTATGGTTCTAACATTCTTGACACAGTTTCCAGGATTTTAAGGCCTAAGCTTTCGAACTATTCCCTAAATCCTACTCCTTATCATCCTTTTGTTATCGTACTTAAGATGTTCTACTCCATCATACCATGATTCCCAAGTGATTCATATATGAGTACCTAGTTTATTATTGAAAGTAGACTCATTTAACTCCTATCACTCTTCCTTACCTCCTATGATTGACTCATCATAGACATATACTACCTTATATAACTTATCTCCCTTACTTAACATCAGTCATTTGACATTTTTAATGACTCCTACATAACCATAACTTGCATTGGTATACTTCTTCCAATAGGATATCTTCCTTATGGTTGTATCCTCTCTTTGGACTACCATGTGTTGTATACCAATTGTGGTCTACTACCACCCATTATCTTAAGCTTCAATGGTGTTCTAATTATTTGGAATGAAGCAAGATAACTAACTAACTTCACTTAAGAAAATAGATAAGAAATATTGACTCAAGTGTGTCGAGATTATTCTCAAGTGAATACCCATCTCAAGTCAAAAGAATAGTTGGTTTGGCTAAGACAACTTCCTATAGACACTACCAAACCTATAGGTCTCCTTTAAAGGGTTTTAATCCTAGGGTCAAAGCATTTGCTCTGATACCGAGTTTGTGATGACCCGAGCGTACCACCTGCATGGTGTAGTACACAAGTCGTTGACATAACACAAGTGAAACACCGTTCCACCCATATTACATCTCTCGAGTGGTACAACGAAACATATGCGAGTCCAAGGTATGTCTATAGAAGTACACACGAGCTGTTTACATAAGATCAACACAACCTCCTACTATACCAGTGAGGTAAAACTTCAAATAAAGCTCCAGAAGAACGACTCGTAATCTATCTTATTGCTAACTCAAGTTCAAGAGCTACTTGGCTTGCTATAGAAATCTAGCTACTTAGGTGCTAGGATTAGGGAAAGGTTCCCTTCTATTACTAGTCTAGGTTTCCATAATAATTGATGCGGAAGTTGACTCCATTGACTTCTTTGATTGGATTCTTCATCTTGTTGCAGTTGACTCCTTTGTCTTTGAGTTCCACGGTAGTTTCTCCTTCGGTGCATTGCTCTAAGAAGGGGGTTCAAACGAGATAGAATGAGTACGAGCGTACTCAGCAAGTTCATATTAGGAAATATGTGTATCATGCACTAGCTACAGCCATAGACCGAAAGTCATAGGCCAATGCAAGTTTTTGTAAACATTTCTTCAAAAGGTTTATTTTATTCCGAAAACTATGCCCGTCGGTCTTCACGAGGTTGACCAGAACTTCGTGGAGTTCCTTTCCTGCCGCGTTCGCAGTTCCCTTCCCGGAACAGGGAGTGACAGTCACAATTCAGTATCCTCTGCAGAGGTGCGTTACTTTTCCCATAAGAGACCTTATCCTTGTTGCCAACCAGGCGTTAACTTTCCCGTCCACACTTCCTTTGGTGTGAGGCCAGGTGTAAGATCCAAGTCCACACCGCCTTCTCCGCGACTGCAAACCCACCCTTTTGTCCGACCCTACACCTCCAGTAGACTTCCCCCGATAATACGGCTTTACTCATGGTGTACTCCGGACAATCCTTCATAGATCGGAAGAGATTAACATCACCAATGGATGGGGATTTAAAAGGATTTCCCAACCTATTGCGGCAGTGCCTCCAGCACCCCACCGTCTCTCCGATCCGTTGGCGTGCGTGAAGGGAAAAGATACAGCTGACTTCCCCAGAGCCATTATAGATCTTATGGTCAACGCGATATGTACGGCGCTAGAATCACTGGACAGCATTGGTAATTAATCCTAGGGTGATATAACCCATGCAATGGAACCTCCACCATATCAACACATACCATGGTTCCATTGCCCACCACATAGTCATATTCATAATTGTAAAATAATACTTTGCTTTTCAATGCATGAGTGATAAGTATAGTACTTTGCATATAATTTGATAAAAATAATCAAACGACATGAGCAAGCGATGAACTTGCCTTTCTTGGCTGCAAGATTATGCAGGCAAAAGCTTCGATACGTGAGAACTCCAAATGCTGAAATACCACCATCGTCCGGTAAGGACAATGTTTAAAGAACTAGCAAAGATGCTATAATGCATAGTATGAGATGCAATCGTCCCGAGCGTAACCTAACCTTGATGATTTAAGATATGTGAGTTGTAAAGATTTCTTTAGGGTTGGTTGCACTTTTAGAATGGTTCTCAAACAAGGTTCTTATTAGGGTTTGGTTATATTAGCATCATAATCAAGTGATATAAGACATCATAACAATCATACACATAAAGAATAGTAGTGGAATAATATGTGAAGAACAGGTTGTCAATTTTAAGTTCTACAGGACATGGTTGATGATTACTTATACTATACTTCAAAAGAATAACTTTTGAAGAACATGTTGTTTAAGAAATAAGAAGTATTTCAAAGAAGGATTAGGGCTTCTAAGGTTTGATTGACATTTGTACTTCAAAAGAATAACTTTTGAAGAACAGGTTAAAATAAGAATATGAACTACTTTAAATAGAAGCTAAGTGCTATTAGGGTTTACTAATAGGACTGGTTGGTGCTTAAGTAGAAGTGATCTACATGTAGCAAGTATTAGTAGGTTTATTACTATGGTTTCTCCTAAGCATCATATCAAAGGATGGTTATCAAGGTGTTGCTATGAGTTAGGGTTTACTATGACTTCATATTTGCTTTACCAAATAATCTCTAATAGTTTCTAAGCTAAGTGGTTTATCATTTCCTAAGTAAGGTTTAGTTGGATAGGAACATGTGATGTGATTTGCTACACAAAGTTGATACTAGGGTTTATCATTATGGTTCTACTAGGGTTTAATGATTGAGGTTGATCCTAATGGTGTGGTATATAGGATTGATGATCAATGGTGCTAACATGGGGTAACAAGCTAGGGTTTATACCTAAGTGGCACTAGTGAATCATATAGGTTTTAATTAAGAATAGGAACATGAAATGATAATCTCATGTGACTTGGTTTTATGCTAGTGGATCATAAGCATGCATTCAATTGTTGCTTATTAGGGTTCTATATGTTAAGTAAATCTCACATGATCATATGTGCACATAATTAGGGTTTTAGAGTTACTTCTAAAGTGTAATGATCACATGGGTTAAATCCTTAGGGTTTTAGGTCTGCAACTACTATGGATGAACACATGAAATAATGAAATCAAAGTCTTACTAAATTGAAACTAGGGTTTCTAAGTTATGGTATAACTCCTAAAATGATGATTGGAAATATAGGTGTGGTTACTAATTACTTTTAAACAACATTAATAATGGTTTTAGCATTTTATTCATGTTCACAAGAATTAATAATTAGGGTAACTCATGTTTAGGTTTAATTTAGAATTCAGGGTTTAACAATTGTTATTAGGTTTTTAAAATACTTAACTTGGTAACTAAAGATGTTTAAATAAACAAGTTTTGAATTACCAAAATAATATTGACTTATAATATTTTCTTGAGTTATTACTATTTAGAGAAAACAGAAAATAGTAAATTGCAATTAGGGTTTATGAATTACCACTAATAATTAAGTTAATGCAAATATGGTAAATAAAATTAATCTTAACATTTTACTTAGTTACTGAATAGTTAAAATTTAATTTTTATAACTGCACTAATTATTGAATTGTATTTTGAATAATTGAAATGGCATAATTAATAAGGTTAAAAATAAGTGAATTTTTATTTTGACACACATTTTTGTTTTATATTTTATTTGAGTAGAGTTTATTTTTGTGAGCATTTTGATATATTATTTATATTTTTCTGAGTTGAAATGGATTTTATATAATTCTGCAAAGTTTCAGATATTTCCTGGTTTTTAAATTAAATCCAAAACACTAAACATACCCGGACAGGACTACCCATGGCCACTGACTGGTGGGTCAAGTGCCAGGTCACGTGCCACGAGGGCACGACCGAGTCAAAATATTTGACTGGTCTGGGGGCACAACTCCGGCGAGTTGACTCCCGACGACGGCGGCGCTAGGAGGTTCTCGCGGACGCGCGACTATGCCCAATCGACGCAGCACTAAACGCTGAACCAAACGGTGGCGATGCCTCCGACAAATGATCACCGGAGTTGCTCCGGCGAGCATTATCTGCGGCGGCGCATGGCGGCCAACTACCAACTCGCGCTACGGTTGAGGATAAAACGAACTAGATGGTCCTTGAGATGCGCAGGCTCACCGTGAGGTTGAGGATCCACTTGCCGATGCTCGAGGTGGTCGGAGACGATGGCAATCGAGCATTCTCCGGCGAACCAGAGGGAAAAGGAACGGTGAAATTCTTCTAACTCCGAGCTCCTCTTGATGCGTGCTTGCTCCCAGATGGCCAACGCGCCGAGGCGCACCTCCTCGACCACGCGCTGGAGTCTGGGGTGGCTTCCATCGCCGGATTCTTCCTCGACGCCGGCGACAGTTCATGGATGATTGGGAACAATTGAGCAAGCTAGAGAAGGGATGGATGGGCGGCGAAGAACAAGGACTATACGGCGATGCTTCGGGGGTATTTATAGAGCCAGAGAAGGTCGACATGGTCATTTCCACTCCGGCGATGGCTCAGATGTGGCGGCAATGTCGGCGGTGTCTGAGCGTCGATCTTGATGCCATTTTGGATAGGACGGACGCGAAGAGAATTGGACGCGGTTCCGAGATGAGGGCGAGGTCCAGGCCATCCTTATCGTCGGCGGGGACGTGGCCAGGCGTCTCCTCTGCGCTGTCGCTGCCGGGAAGGAAGACGAAGGCGTTGGCCTTCTATTAAACGCGAAACGGTATGGACCGTTTCAATGATGGGCTGAGCTGGTTTTTGGGCTTCGACGCGGTTGCTACGTGGGCTGTTGCGGCCTGCCAGGTAAGGCCTCTCTCTCTCTCTATTTTCTGTTTTCTTTTCTATTTTCTGTTTTTATATTCTGGTTTGTATTCAAATTTGATTTCTGGTTTGTTTTGCAGGTTCTAAATTATTTGAATATTAAGATAATTTGATAATCATGTTTACTGCATGGTTTTATCATTTTAAACAAATAATTTGGTTAGGATTCAATTGAGATTTTGTGAGACTTGAATTAAATAGAAATGGTTTAGGTATTTATCTCAACTCTTTAAATTTGGAAATCAAACCTATTTTGGAATGATTTTAAGTTTATAACCAAAGCATAGTAAACATGTCATTAAGTTTTGTTATTACTTAACAATATTGATTGTTCCCATGTATTTTATATCATGGTTTAGAGTTTAAATTAAATGGTGTTGAGAATGGAATGGTTCATGATTCTATGTGGAGATTTGTTTCTAAGGGTTTAACAAAATGGTTGAATAAACACTATATTCACTAATCTTGCTTAGCAAATTCTGGCTTGAACTTGTTAATATAATTCCCAAGCTTATCATTGTTCACTTTACTTACTTCAATAACATCTAAGCTTAGGTATATATGGCTTGGGCTATACTTGTGATACATGATACACAAGTTAGGACAATATTTCATGTGGAATTGATTCCATATGACAAGGTTTATGGTTTTGGAAATACTTTACTATTTGAAGTATGTAATAGGCATGAGGCATGGCAGGGTTCTATTTGTTATCTAAATTTATACTCGGTATTGAAACTCAAATTGGGTTTAGGGTTTTAGTAGTGATCACCCAAGTGATACACAACTAGGATTAGGTATGAGCATAAGCTTGGTTATGTTTAATTGGCTAGGGTTTAACAAATGGTAAAGGAAATGGATTTGGTTTCATAAGGTATTGCTATTGGAATAGGGTTCTCACTTCCAAGATCAAATATTGACTTGAATAACTAGGTTTAGTACTTCTCTAATATTCTTATATGAACATGGCTATGGTCTAGATTATAACTTCTCTCACTTCTCAATATTTTGTGATATCCTAAGATCCTACTCAAGAAATGATGATATGATCCTCTAAATAGATGGTTTGCCTAGGAATTCTACCTTGGTATCTTCCGTAGCTTGTTCTTCATGAAATTTGATAAACCTGCATCTTGTGGTATGCCTCCACCTCCTAGCTTCTTCATCTTGATCCTAGCTAATTCTCATGGAGTGGCTCTATGTGTTTGTTCCCATGTATCATGGTACTTGATGAGCAAATGGATGAAGGGTGTGGCTCTATTTATAGGCTTGGGCAAGCTCTAGTATCATGACACATAGGTGGTGACTCTTGTGTTGGTTTGATGAGTAAGGTGCTTGGTTGTCATGCCCTCATCCATAGCAATCCTTTGAGCATGAGGTGGCAAAGCTTGGAAAGCAAGTCATGTAGATATTTTCATCCCACATGGCAAGATCATTATCCTCTCATATGATTTATTCTTGGATAGCCAAGTGGCATTTGTCACTAGATATCTTGTGGATGGTTTTATTATTGTTGATGAGTCACTATATTATATTTGATTGGATTTATATTCTAATATTGGTGAAAAGGTCAAAGTTGAGGGTTATTCCTCAAATTTGGATAGTTGGATTTGATTTCACCAAGGCATGATCATATGAGTTTCAAAATACTCATAGTTAATTTTATACAAATAGTTTGGACTATAATTCGTAATGTAAACGGATTTAGTTTTATGATATTCAATGTATTTAATAAGTTATGATTTAAATAAGAAGGTGTGGCTTTTATGCACTTTAGACCACGTGGTTTACCTTATTTATAAGTGAATTGAATTACACACAAAGGTGGTTGCTAACTTTTAAGTGTTAATAAGTTAGAGTTTGATTCTTAAAGAATGTGTTGTTGTAAATATAATTCCATTTGATCTAATCCATAGATCAAATCATCTCTACCCAAAACAAGGTTTTAGCAAAGATCACGATGAAGTTTATAGCGCTTGACTTGATGATCTACTTTAATTTCAGCAAGTCAAGTGAAACTTCGATTCATTGTGGTAAGTTTTATTTGAAAGCGCGAAAATTCCCCGGATTTTCTATGCATGAATGCAATGCACACTTTGGTGTTTCTCTCATTTTGTTGCCTCTAAACCTGGGATATTACAGTGCACTAGTTCGGCGAAGAGATAGTGAGATGCAAGTGATATGGATGAATATGAGTGGTAATAGCAATCTGAAATAAAGATGGCAGCGAGTAAACATGCAGTAGAACAGTAAATAAACGGAGATTCGATGCTTGGAAACAAGGCCTAGGGATCATACTTTCACTAGTGGACACTCTCAACATTGATCACATAACTGAATAAACAAATACTACTTTCTCTACACTCTCTTGTTGGATGACAAACACCATTCATTGTGTAGGGCTACAAGAGCTCCCTCAAGCCGGAGTTAACAAGCTCCACAACATTCGGTGTTCATATTTAAGTAACCTTAGAGTGCATAATAGACCATTGCAATTATACCGAGTACTAACATAGCATGCACACTCGTCACCGTCGAGCTATGAAAGGGGGAATAGATCACATCAATACTATCATAGTAATAGTTAACTTCACAATCTACAAGAGATCACAATCATAACCTATGCCAAGTACTACATGATGCACACATTGTCACCATTACATCATGAAGGAGGAATAGAATACTTTAATAACATCACTAGAGTAGCACATAGATGATATTCAACTAGATCACAAAGCTCATGATCACATAAAGATCACATGGGAGAGAGAGACGAACCACATAGCTACGGTACAGCCCTTAGCCTCGAGGGAGAACTACTCCCTCCTCATCATAGGAGACAGCAGCGTTGATGAAGATGGCGGTGGTGTCGATGGAGATGCCTTCCGGGGGCACTTCCCCGTCCCGGCGGCGTGCCGGAACAGAGACTTCTGTCCCCCGAATCTTGGCTTCGCGATGGCGGCGGCTCTGGAACTTTTCTCGTATCGTGGCTTATTTTTCTAGGGTTTTCGAGGCGGAGAGAATATATAGGCGGAAGGGCAGCCTCGGAGGGGTCCTGGAGGTCCCACACCATAGGGCCCCCCCCCCCTTGGCCGCGCCGCCTTGTGGGGTAGGGCCCCCAGGGCTCCCCTCTGGTCCCTCTCTGGCTCTCTGGAAGCTTCCGTGAAATATAAGATCGTGGGCATTGATTTCGTCCGATTCCGAGAATATTTCCTTTCTAGGATTTCTGAAACCAAAAACAGCAGAAAACAGGAACTGGCTCTTCGGCATCTCGTTAATAGGTTAGTGCCGGAAAATGCATCAAAACGATATAAAGTGTGAACAAAACATGTAGGTATTGTCATAAAACTAGCATGGAACATAAGAAATTATAGATACGTTGGAGACGTATCACGGCCCCATCCGCAGGCTCGTCGTCCGGCATATTCTTAGGCGTTTAAGCCCGAAATAAGAGTCGAGGCTCTGATACCAATTGAAAGGATCGTATGCCGCACCTAGAGGGGGTGAATAGGTGCTAACCAATTTTTAGTTCTTTTTCAATTTAGGCTTGACACAAAGGTAAATTCTCTAGATATGCAACTAAGTGAATTTACCTATATGACAAAGTTAACAACTAAGCAAGATATAGCTACGCAATATATAGGAGATAGAATAGGATAGAGGTAACCGAGAGTGGAGCACGCGGAGACACGGAGATGATTCCCGTAGTTCCCTTCCTTTGCAAGAAGGTACGTCTACGTTTGGAGGAGTGTGGTTGCTATGAAAGCCAAACCAACAGCCACGAAGGCTTCACTCAGATCTCCTGTGAGAAACGCCACGAAGGCCTAGCCCACTTCCACTAGGGATTTCCTCGAGGCGGAAACCGTGCCTTTACAAGGTTCTTGGGGCACACATCCACAACCAAATTGGAGGCTCCCAAATCTGTAACAACACAACAATCAACAACAATTAATACATCAACAACAATCAACTAGGGATCCAAAGAGGAACACTAGCAAGAGGGCCCTCAAGCATATGAGGGTGAAATGTAAATCGCTTCGGTGAGGATGTAGATCGATGTCTTCTCCTTCGAATCTCCAAAGATCAAGAGCTTTGGTTGGGTGAGGGAGGAGATCTTGCAAATCTTGAGTTCTTGAGGTGGCTCTAATGGTGGTGAGGCTTGGCAGAATTTTGTGCAATTATTGAGCAAGGAGGAAGGTAGAAGAAGGGGGGTATAAATACCCCCTCTCAAAATCCAGCCGTTGGTGACTTTCGAGGGCCGGATAATTCGGCCTAAGTTCCGGCCAAAAGTCCGGCCCCATGCCAGGGAAGTACTGAGCCGCGTCGCCTCTGGTCCTTAGCCAAATTTTGGGGGCCGGATATTTTGCAAATATCCGGCCCGGATTATCCGGCCTGGTGAATCTTTTTCAGCTTCCTTTTGACTCGTTTTCCCACACAAGTCACTCATATACATGTATCTATATAATCACTGCACCACTTCATCAAACATTAGTGTATCACATACATTGACATCAGTCACACAAAACATATTGTGAGAGATATTCTTTCAAACGTGTTAACCGCAGAGTGGTTGTTTTTTGAAAAAAAATTCGAATAGTGGTGGCTTTATGAAACAACTGCTTGATATGTGGTGGTTTTTTGTGATTTTTCTTTGTTAATGAAGTTAATACTGGTGTCTCGCTGTCTATAAGTATTGTATCATCTACAACTATTATCATAGTCCACCTCATTGAGAAACAACACATGCATTACATCATACATGGAGTTTTATTGTATCTTCTTGCAGTGTTGTCCTTTCGTGGCCGAATTTTTGGCTAGCTACCAGATAGGAGAAAAAAACATAAAATACAGGTATAATTAATCACCTCTACTAATCATCCAATCTATAGTTTTTTTTTGTTGATAATTGTCTGCATTCATATCACGAAAAAACACAAAGTTGTTGACCCTTACAAGCACTGAGAAACACAAACACAAAGAACCAAGAACACCTAGAACACCTTAAGACAACCATAACCCATGAGGATCTCCGGAGCCCTGTGTCATCATCCCAAAAACTTGAGAGAAGACCCCTGCGGCAGAAAAAACTGCAACCAAGCGCAAGCATGTCATCATCTTCGACCATGGTACAATTGCCAGCATGCTGCTTCCTCCTTCCTTGACACCAGTGCCGAGAAGGCATGGACACCAATCCAACATACCTGCAGCAGCCGTCGCCATATTTGGCTTTGAGTACCGCGAAAAATGTCCCTTCCGGAATGAAGCGAACTCGAGTCAACCGACCCGGTCCAGCACCGTGGCCGGGCCACCCGCCCGGGCATACCAGGATCTCCCTCCAGCATCAGCGCAGAGAAAGAAGAAAAACAACAACAACAAATCATATCGACAAGGAGGAACAAGGGTGTTCGTCTCCATGCAACCATCACCCATCTGAGGAATTAACCGGCCGGTGCCGATGGACCTCCAGCCCCCATAGCCCGCGACCTGACGAGATCCGGGGATCCCCCACCCCGCTGGCTCCTAGACGAAGGCAGAGGCCTCGCCTGACCGCGAACGGAGCCCTGAGGAATTTATTTGGACGCGACGCCACCGCAACGGCCTCGGCAGCGTCTCCCACAACCCTGGCCCTACCACGCACCCGCCAAACGGACAGAGCCGAGGTTCCCCCTCCCCCCCGCCGGGGCGGCCGACGGAGAGAGAGGGAACCGGCGGCGCCGCCGGCGGCACGCAAGGGAGCCCTCTTTCGCCTCCTGGGTCGCCTCGTGCGATCCCCTTTTCTCGCAGCGAGAAACCGTTTCGCGTAGATATCCAATCTATAGTTGGTTCTTCCGTGCACATGCATATTCGTGTGCCCTAGTTTCTTTGGACTTTACCCACTTGAATTGCGGCCCCAAAGATAAAAACATGTTTGTAAAAGTATAGTAAAAGATATTAAGTATCATTATTTTTTACATAAATATAAATAAAATGTGTGTTCTTTGAAGCTTTGGTGCTAGTTGACCCACGGTTAGCATATACAGCGGGGATTGAGACAAGGAAGAGATCATGGGCAATACAAGGGAGAGAAAACCTCATATGCGTTTCTAGGGGGGAGAGAGCATGAGAGATTTGCCCGCATTCATGCAAGGCTACTATCTCTTGGCATTCTCTGTTGATTAGTTAGCGGTATAACAAAACGATATACATTACCATATTCGGTAATATATCATGTATACATTGGCAATCATCCATGACCAGACACCGGAGGCCGCAGGATTTACACAAAGCCGCCCCTGATTTCCTTTTGGTTTGGCCGCATGTAGGTATGCATTATCAATGAGTACTCTCTGTTTCAATGCATGTGACGTCCTTGTGTTTTCATGCTTTAACTTTAGCCACTAATTTAGCCAATAATGTATGTGGCACTTGTTATAAATACTGTACCATTAGAAAGTTTATTGGAAAATTAATTCGCTGATAGAGCTTTCGTAACATATCACTTGTATTTCGTTGATCAAAAACATATACCTTGAAAAGCGTGCCTCCTAAATGGTCACGCGCGCAGGGAGTACTAGATAGTGAGATGATTTTTTTTGGTACCAGATAGTAAGCCATTAAGCCAATAAAATCCCTTATTAGTCTCTGATGTCAGATCTATAATACACGTCGTAAGATTTCAATCATCCAGGGCCAACAAGTAACACATGACCATCGATGGAGAGCCACAGGTGGCGGCGGCCTGTCGGTTTACGCATAGTAGACGCGCCATACCACCCTGCTTTCCGTTGGTTTTGGTCGTTTACGTGTGCATGATTAGTATATTGTTAGGTAGTTAACAAACGAAACCCATGATCAGTCATTTGTCCCATGTTTCATGAGACGGACCAGAGTATTATTGATTCACGGTTTCGCATGGTTACATCTGCACAGACAAATCACAGGACAAAGAGAGAGAAAATGTTCCTTTTTGGGGCCATCCATAGCTTACCATTTGATTAACATAGCAGCCTGGCTACGATCGAGTGACCATCCACGGAATATATTATCAGGAAACGCATGATAAAAGACTCAAATGTTACACCACACTACCACACCAAAGCCACAATAACAGCTTACAAGACACGAAAGAATTATATATACATATTTCGATGAAACTTTGTCAGTACACAAAATAAGAACTGATAAAACATTAACAAACATTTGTGTCATCTCATATGAACAAAAGTGAAATTCATATATTGCATGTAAATACCTAAAATATTACGCTTTTCAACCTCCTTATTTAAAACATATTATCCTTATTTAAAAGGTCGGATTATCCAGCTAGAAAAATGGAATATCCAATATCATCGAATAATAGCAGTATTTTTCATATACCATATCCTCTCAACCAGATGAGAATTCAGGTTGAGTGTGATGTCAAAAAATCTTACTATTTTCTGTATTTTCAGATTCGTAAATGGTCAGGGTTTGTAATCTTCCTAACACACTTTCACTCTTAGTACCATTTGAGGAATTCATCCCTTTTTCTCTGTTCCCACCTATCATTTCGTCATTCATCCCAATTTCTACCTCAAATTCATTCCGATTGTGCAACACAATTGCAGATCAAAACTGAATTCTAGAGACCTGAATTCCCATCAAATTGCTTTGGACTATTTTATCCCTTACACTCTGGGAGAATACCTAAACCCCACGCAGAATCCTTAGATATGCAAGTTGGATTGGTTCAGAGCAAGTTGGGACGACATCATCTCAGCCTTCTACGCGATATTCAAGAATTTATGATACGATACTTAGGCGGTCCCGTGTGTCTTGCAAAAGTCTAACTTTAGTCCCTCAACTTTATTTTGGTCTAAATCTGCCCTCAAACTTTTAATTAAGTTCAATTTTGGTCCCTAATAGCGGTTTAACGATGGTTGACCGGTTTTGACTCTCTTTTTTACCACCATGGACATAATTGGACAGGTTTAGTCCATGTAGGACCATCTCAACTCGAGATCAGTTATGTAATTAGCATTACGAACTTTCCGGCGAGATCGTGATCATTATCCATTTGGTGTAGTAACTCTAACTCTTCCCCAACACCTAGTGGCGGCGCCTGACACTACGAGGGCGGATAAGC
Organism: Lolium rigidum; assembly: GCF_022539505.1. Taxonomy (NCBI): domain Eukaryota; kingdom Viridiplantae; phylum Streptophyta; class Magnoliopsida; order Poales; family Poaceae; genus Lolium; species Lolium rigidum. Next base: position 134,448,351 of record NC_061512.1, read on the forward strand.
CGAGCGGGAAAGGAGGAAGCGGCATACATGCAAGGTATTTTGCGTCGGGAAGAAAGGAGGAGGAGGCTAAAGTGCCGAGGACGGCTGCACCAAGCAAGAAAGGCGGAGTCGGCGTACATGTGTGTTAGGGCAATGAGATTTCTTCTATTTGTTGACTGAGGACAAATGATCCCACGCAGATTAACACTGGCCAATTTTATCCACGGTGGCAAAAAAGAGTCAAAAACGGTCAACCATCATTAAACCGCTATCAGGGACCAGAATTAAACTTAATTAAGAGTCTGAGGGCAAATTTAGACCAAAATAGAGTTAAGGACAAAAATTAGACTTTTGCAAGACTTAAGGGACCAAAAGTGCACTTAACCCTTTTATTTTCACCGCCACGTACTGCTAGCTTGCTAGCTACTCACGAGCTACTACATTTATTTCTCAAAACATGCCCTATATAATTTTGAAAAGTCAAGTAATGTTAACTTTGACCAAGCTTAGAGAATTTTTTTAAATCTTTTATACTACGCAGATATAATATGGAAATACATTTGCAAACTACATTACATTGTGTATTTTATGATATTTGATTTGACATGGTAGATCTTAATAGTTATTTTTTTTCTCTAAAACTTAGTCAATCTTTAGACTTTTACCTAAATTTGTACGCCTTAGTTTGAGATACGAGGTAGTACGAGATAAGAACGGAGGTAGTACGAGATAAGAACAGTCAAACAATGGAGTACAACAACCATCCAAACCTATGGTATACCGTGGGTTCTCCGGGTACATGCATGTTGGGTGTGAGCAGGTCCTTTGTGTGTTTTCGTTGGTTGGACGTGACCCACGCGAATGGAGGTTCCGGAGTGAAAGGGTTGGTTCAAATACAATTATTTGTTCCTAATCCATAATAGTTATAACATAACATTCAATCTTTTCTGTAAAATAAACATATATGAGACTAGAGGTGTTCTTAGATGATATACCGTTCAGTTAAACCCTGCGACCCACGCACAACCATGTTCTTGAGTTTCAATCACCTCAATTATAATGCTCCCACCGTTCATTAGTATTTTTTAAATATATTTTAAAGTAGACTAGATATACACCAAAATAGATAAAATCTATACACTGAAGTACGTCTAGATACATGTATTTACAAAAAAAAAGATAAAAAATCTTATACTATTAATAAACGGAGGGGGTACCACATGCTTTCATATGTTTGCTTGATTAGTTAGCACGTACTCCCCCGTCTGATAAATCTTGTCATGATTTTAGTTAAACCACGAAAAAAACAATGAAATGGAGGAAGTACTGGTAACCAAACGAAATGCTTTAATCAGTATTTGTCAACACGATGACCCTTGTCTCATAGTACATCGTTTTTTTTAGCAAAGGGGTTTTCCCTCGATCTTCATTAAAGAAGCCAAACTGTCTACAGCTTCAAGGTAGAAAAAAAGAGGAAGTCCAGATTATCAGACTTATTCCATACCCATATGGAAACAGTGCTCAGCCCTAGAAGAGATTATCTTTTTTTTTTCGAGAGCACGCGTAAAACGTGCCTTATCTTTATAGAAGGGAGAAACAAAACATGTACAAGAAAGCACATAAGTGCTGAGACACACACACACCACCCCCTCCGCCTAGGCCTACTCTCTCGCTATATCTAGCCTCCCTCCTCTCTTGGCTCTCTCCCATAGGTGGAACTCCTGTCTAATCTCTCCCACCATAAGTTCCACGGATTTCTGCTCGCGGATGTTGCCAAAAGCCCTAGCATTTCTTTGCTTCCAAATCGTCCATGCCGTGCAAATAACCATGGAATCGAAGCGCCTCCTGTCGCATCTCCTCACCCGCTTCCGTGCCTCAGTCCACCAACGCTGTAAGTTCCCAACAAAACCCGGGTCCGCGATCTGCAGCTCCGCACTGTATAGCACTCTGCACCACACCTGTCTGGAATATGGGCACGAAGTCAGGATATGGTCGACATTATCCTCCTCCTGCAGAGATTATCCACCAGGAGAACTACCAGGGAGAACTACAGGACATATTACAGAATCTACAGGAAGAATTTAGTGAGGACATGCTATCGGAATATTTTTACTTCCACTTCAGCTCGAGCAAGCTTAAGAACATCCTTCAGCCTGTCAGCCTCTGGGTGATTGGTCTCCAACCTCTACCCGCCTAGAAAGCTTCACTTGACAACTACACAAACAACTTCACTCCCAAATTTATATCATCTTTGGTTTCCTCCTGGACCCGAAGAATTGCCCAAGAAGAGATCATTTGCCCGATTAGATTAGTAACAACAACGGGGTCGTTAGGTCTGACAGATCGGAAGCACGCATTATTTCGCGTCTTCCATAAACCCCATAGAACTGCCGCAATACCCACCAATACCACATGTTTATCTTTCTTTCTAAATTTTCGCTGCCAACTGCCAAACAAAATGTTGAATTGAAGTCGGCCTATTTTTAAACCCAAAAGCATTGTTGGCGGCATTAGATATATACCGCACCAAAGGACATGAAAAGAATAGTTGGGAAATAGTTCGTTCTCACCGCAGAACTGACATAACCAAGAGAGTGGACTTTCAGAGCTGGTGCTTGGTGAGCACCCGTATCTAGACCATCTATACTGCATCAAGATCCGTGCAAGTTATTTTTGTTTCCCTCTCAAATAATTTCTCATTTTTGTATCTCTCACACCACACATTTACTCGAAAGTTTGCAGATCACTTAAACATAACAATTGAAATTTGGGAAAAATATTTTGGATTTTTTATTTCATTTTCTATATATGTATTTCAAGAATTTATTTTCAATTTTAAATAATTTCAAATTTAAATTTGCACAAAAAAATCTGAACTATTTTTCCTGCATTATATTTTTTATTTTTGAGTGACCTGCAAAAAATCAAATCAAAATATTACATAGTTTGGAAGATTAAAAAAAGACAAAATGGAAAAATGTGCAGGTGCGCTCTGCTCCATTCAACATTTCCCCATAACCAATCACCTTTCCAGCCTCTGCGATGCAAACTATTTTTTGTCAAAATACTCCTCTTGACTACCAGCCAGAGGAAAACTTTCACTTTGGCTAGCACCTTAATTTTCCACAGAAACTTAAAAGGAAATCCAAAGGATCTCCATTTTAGAGCTCTATAGACAGATCTAACCAAGAACCCTTGAGGGTCCAGTTTCCATTTAATTGTATCATTCTCATCAGAGAGAGCTACAACAACACACATTGCAATGAGTGATTCCCACATCCGCAGCACATTGTCTGTCAGAGTTCATCGGAAATTAAATTTTACTCCATCTCTCTGAAAGGGCCTCATAATTAAATTTTACTCCATCTCTCTGAAAGGGCCTCATTAACAGTTATCCCTTTATTTTCACAAATATCATTACGATTTCTATATTTAATCGCAAAGGGCTCATCACCAATCCAGTGATCTTCCTAGAAACGTGTCCTACCATTCCTGAGCACTCGAGTGCAAAAAGGAATGGAAAAGGTCACGAACTTTTAGCAAGCCACGCCAAAACCAAGAGTCGCTTGTTTTAACTGTATCCCCTTTATTGTAAAGAAGTTTTTGCCATAAGCCATCAGAGGTTTCAAGTTTCCGGATCCATTTACATAGAAGAGCTATATTCATGCAACCCAAAACTTTAACACCTAAGCCCCAAACTCAATTGGCGAACAAACAGTTGCCTAATTAACTAGATGATACTTTTTGATCCCTTGATCCTCAGCCCAAAGTACGTAGACGAGCACCAAAGAAATAATTTTTTTTCTTCACCCCCTTAGGAAAAGGATAAAAGTACATCATGTATAAGGGAGTACTATTTAGACTAGATTGAATTGGGATCAGTTTTCCTTGCCAGTAGGTAAACTTACCTTCCATAGATTCCTCAGCTTTACCCCAAGATTTGTTCAGCAAACGTGTTTGGTCCACTGGAATTCCTACATACTTCATTCGTAGGAAATCATAAACACAGGAGAAGATCAAACCATATTGTTCCTTCTTGGTAATTGTATCCCCAAAACAATATAGTTCACTCTTATCATAATTGATCTTAAGATCAGACATCTGTTCAAAAATACAAAGCGGAAATTTCAAAATTTGAGCACTTTGGATATCATCCTCAATGAAAAAAAAAACAATGTCGTCTGCATACTGGAGCAGCACTAAACCTCCCTCCACCAAGTCAGACACCAATCCTTTAATTAAACCAACATTTTTTTACCCTTTCCATTATGATAGCTAATCCATCAGCAGCCAAGTCAAATAACAAGGGTGACAGGGGATCACCTTGTCATAAACCTTGGTAAGTAGGGAAATAAGGTCCAATGCAGTTATTTACTTTGATCTCAACATTCCCCCTACCATAGTTTTCATAATTAAATCGCAGAACTTTGTCTGGAAATCCTTTTAGATCGACGGAGGATAGTCGCTGGGTGGCGCCGCCGCCGGTGTACACATACGATGCACACTCGTCGCATGCATGATTTAGTACTACTCATCCGTCCAAAAATATAAGGCGTCTAAAGATTTATTAAAAATCAACATTTTCTCAGTTTAACCAAGTTTAGACACAAAAATATGAAGAATTACAATATTAAATTAATATCAATAGATTCACCATAGATTATATTTTCTTAATGTTCCTATTCAATATTATAGTTGTAGATTTTTTTTCTAAATATTTAATCAAAGTAAGTAAGATTTAACTTTTAACTAGTCCTTTAGATGTCCTGCATATTAGGACGGACGGAGTTCAACACGTAGTACATAAACATTTTACATTTTAGGACGGAGGTGTTAGATGTATATATTTGTATATTGTAGTTTCCCCAGATGTTAGGGGGCTTCCTGCATATTTGCACCTGTACATGTACTATATATTGTGGCCTTTGGCCCCCTGGTAATACAACAAGCATATTACTTTAACATGGTATCAGAGCAAAATTGGTCCTCCTCTCCGTACGGACGTTTTTCTTGAAGACTTGTTCCCGGCCGCCCCGCCGCCGGCTTCTTCCCGGTCGTCGCCGGATCTCCTCTTCCCGGCCGCATCCTCTCCGTCCCCGCCGGCCTCACCGGATCTTCTCCGTCCGCCCGTCCCGCGCAGCTCCCCTGCTCTCCGCCAGTCCCACGCGCGGCCGTGGAATCTTCTCCGTCCGCCCGTCCCGCGCCGCTCCCTGCTCTCCACCAGTCCCGCGCGTGGCCGCCGCGCGTGGCCGTGCTCGCTTCCTGCATATTTGCACCTGTACATGTACTATATATTGTGGCCTTTGGCCCCCTGGTAATACAACAAGCATATTACTTTAACAGGAGGGAGTACAACAGGTAGTATACATAAGGCAGCCGAAATGTCGCGCTTGATTAATTATATTATGAGTTTGTCTACTGGAGTCTAATACACACCGCAGCGGCGCAGCCGCAGGGTTTCAATCATCCAGGACCAGCAAATTACATACGACGATCAGCGGCCAGCGAGAGCCGAGATGGAGCCACATGCACCGAGATGGGTCCAAATCGACGGAGGAGAGCCGCCGTATCGGTGGTGGCGGCCGCCGGTTAATTTGCACATAGTATACGCGCCGCCCCTGCATTTCTTCTGGCTCGGTCGTCTATATATGCATGGTTAGGAGCACTAGATACCATTAAGCCAACGAAACTCTTAATCAGTGATTTGTCCCATTGTCGTCCATGAGCTAGCAGCCGGACCAGAGAGCACTGATTCACGTACAATTGCACATGCTTACGTACACATACGCACACAGATGAAACAAAAGGAGAGCTGGAGAGGCAAAATTGTCACTTTTCGGAGCGATGGATCATCATCTGAACATTGATTAAGATAGCAGCCTAGCTAAGGCAGACCATCGAGGGACAGCAGTCGGACGCTGCGCAGGTATATATAGACAGAGGGGAATTCGGACAGAGAGGAGGAGGGAAAAATAAGGAAGGAAGGAGGAAGAAGCTACGCATATCCTCCTGTCCTGTCCTCTCCGTTGGCGGGCGCCGACGAGGGGGAGGCGGCCGGAGAAGAAATCCATCAATGGACACCGGCAGCTTCGGCGGCAGTCGTCGTAGCAACAACGTCCATGGCGTGGACGGCGAGTGGCGGCGTTGGGCGGTGCTGGTGGCGACGGTGTGGGTGCAGGCGCTGACGGGGACCAACTTCGACTTCTCGGCCTACTCTTCGGCGCTCAAGGCCTCCATGGGGGTCTCCCAGCAGTCGCTCAACTACCTCGCCACCGCCTCCGACCTCGGCAAAGCCTTCGGCTGGTCGTCCGGGCTGGCCCTCATGTACATGCCCCTCCCGGCCGTGCTCCTCCTCTCCGCCGCGCTCGGCCTCGCCTCCTACGCGCTCCAGTACTGCATCCTCCTCCCACCTTCCTCCACGCTCGCCGCCGGCATCCCGTACCCCGCCGTAAGTACTCATCATATCTTCTCCGGCCATCTTCCTTCCATTAATTAATTATTACACATACGTGCTCGATATTTTCTCACTGGTTTGTCATGCATACGTATGGTCACGATAGCTTAGCTTAGCTAAGCTATCTGCTTGATTTTGGAATCCGTCCTGGATGCTAGAGCGCCACCCGCATCGCTGTCGCGAAGTGTTCTTCCGTCATCGTCGTTAATTACACGTAGCCGTCGTCCGTTCAAGAACCGATCGACGGGACTGCAGTAGCTACCAGGCCATCGTCGTCTACGGACGACGGCGACCGTGATATTTCTATCGCACGATGCGACGAGACACATCGACTCATCGACCGATGGATTGCTTGGTAGCAGGCAAGGGATGGTTGCTCCAAGCGGTTAGCTAAGCACGGCCACACGCACGTGACTGGAAGGTTGGAAGAATGTGGAGGGAAAGGCTGGCAAGTCAAGGGAGTGGCTGCCGTCGACCACCGCCTGGGGCCTCAGGTTTATTTTCAGGAGCTGCTAGCCTGTTCCTGCTAAATTTATTTCCCCATCCAAGTGTTGCTTTCCAGCGTCAAATCGTTTCCCAGGCAACCCAGTCTTTGCTTACTCCCGTTGCTCGTCTTACCTTACCAGCAACCTGTGCCATGGGATTGTGTGGTTGGTAATTTGATTATTACCACTTCACTGTCATTCAGACACTTGTGCTGAATTTCGTGGCGACCGAGCTAACCCTCTGGAGTCTGGAGTGCTAACTAGAGCTCATCTAGATAAAAGAAAAAAAAACAAGAAACTAGTTGGCCTTCACCATCCAGCACAAGTGCAACATGCCAGAAGCTATGCTATCAGCTTGCTCTTCCTTTACTTCTATATTTTTCCTATTCCTCTTCCTTTCACATGGATGGAGAAAGGGGGAGTCAAAAAGGAAACAAAAGCATGAATTCCTCCTCACTTTTCTACTTGCCGGATAGAACAATATATATCATCACCCAAGCTGAGCATGTCAGTCTACTCAGTCATGCTCCTTCTGTTCCACTTCATTTTGCAGCTTACAATTCCATGCATTCTCTTCACATCCTACCTGCCAGCACACCTTGCTCTCTGGTGTGCACATTAGCCACCTGCCATTCTTCTACACCGTTAATCTCACCTAAATAAAATTAAATTAAATACAGTACATTGTACAGTTGTACTGCAGTGGCATCACACCGTATACATCTTGAGAGTGCCCTGATATTAATGCTTCAAAATAATTGATCACGGAATGATTCGTCCACCTGCTTCGCACCGCACTACGCACTACTCAGGTATAGCATCCAGATTCCTGAAGGCAATAAAAAACAAAGCTATATCCGCAAAGAGAATGACCTGCCGACCTGCCAGTCACCGCAAAAACATGGCACCTGGAAATCCCAGAACGATACCTCAAGATCACACACGCCTGCTGCGTTGCACCCTCAGAACAACACCATGCAGCATAAGTGCAGCATGCATCATGCATGCCTGAACAACCAGATGATACTAGCTTGATATTCTTTTAAGTTTATTTTACTTTCCTATTCCTCTTCCTTCCCAAAGGATGGAGAAAGGGCAAGTCAAAAGGAAAAGAAAAGAAAAGTCTCCTCACTTTTCTAACGGCCGGATAGAAACAATATGTATCACCCATGCTGTGAGCATGACAGTCATGCTCCTTCTGTTCCACTTTCTGTCGCAACATAGTTTCATGCCTTCTCCTCTCTTCCTACCTACCAGCATGTGACATGAGCCACCTGCCCTTCTTCTACACGGTGTAGACTACACCATAATCTCACCTAAATTAAATCAAATACATACATACTGCAGGCATCACACCGTATACATCTCAAGACAGTCCCATGATTTTAACGCTTCAAAATAATTGATCACAGAATAGTTCATCCACCCACGGCACTAAACAGGCGTATGATCCAGAATCCCAGAAAGCAACAACAAAAAGGCAATATCTGTAAAGAAAAGGACCCCAAGCTGCAAAACATCGCAACCACACCGCCCAGATCGTTACCTGGAGATCACCGCAAGATCACACACGCTTGTTGCGTTGCACCCACGGAACAGCATCATCTGTACCTGCTGCTGCTTTCGCACCTGCTCCCATTTACCAGATCCAGCAAGGAGAATTAACATATGAAACACAGAGCATTAGCATCACGAATTGATAACAACTTGGAATTATTTCCCTGCTACTATGCAACCGATTGCCAGAGGCATCTGTACTCTCTCTGAGAGTTTACCTGAGATATTAACTGGACCATTTTCCCTCTTCTTATAATGCAATACGGGAGCTATAAATCACCACAAGTCAGTCTGTTGCACAGATGCAATGCATGTTACATACTCCCTCCGATCCATAATAAGTGTCGGTGGAGTTGTACTAAATCACCGACACTTATTATGGATCGGAGGGAGTAAATACTCCCAGTAAATAAGCAAAGCACCTAGAGGGATGTACCGATGATAAATTGTTGGACTGAATTTAATCAAATGATGGAGTAATTCTGATTTCTGTTGCATCCATCGCAGGTGTTCTTGGTCTGCCTGGTAGCAGGGTGCAGCATCTGCTGGTTCAACACGGTCTGCTTTGTGATCTGCATACGCAGCTTCTCGGCAAGCAACCGCCCACTGGCGCTCTCACTCTCCATAAGCTTCAACGGGCTCAGCGCTGCCTTCTACACCCTCTTCGCCAATACCTTCTCCCCTTACTCCCCATCCGTCTACCTCCTGCTCAATGCCATCCTTCCCCTAGTCGTCTCCATTGTTGCACTCCCAGCCATCCTCCTCTGCCACCCGCATGATAGCAACAGCGTCCGCACCACGTCAAAGCATGATAGGCGTGTCTTCCTCGGTTTCTACATCATAGCATTCGTCACCGGCATATATTTAGTCATCTTCGGATCTGTCACCACAACCAGTTCCGCTGCACGGGTCGTCCTCATGGGCGCCTTGGCCCTCCTCGCCCTTCCAATCATCATGCCTGCAGCCTCCAGCTGCTCTACTGTGGCCACACATGGTCCTGACCCTGCATTGCCACTCAGCAATGACGACCCGCAAAAGCCACTACTGCTCGACATTGATCACCAGAAGGAGATAGACAGCAGCATGACACAGAAATCAGTGGAGTGGCAGTTTGAGGGCTGTTGCTGCGGGACGATACTGGAGAAGGGCCGTGTGCTGGTTCTTGGTGAGGAGCATAGTGCAAAGAAGCTCATTCGGCATGTGGATTTCTGGCTCTACTACATAGCCTACTTCTGTGGTGCCACTGTTGGGCTAGTGTACAGCAACAACTTGGGGCAGATTGCACAGTCATTAAACCTACAGCCGCGGCTGACCATGCTTCTTGCCATTTACTCCTCCTGCTCCTTCTTTGGTCGCCTCCTCTCTGCACTCCCCGACTTCCTTCACGGGTATGTCTGTCTTACACTCTTTACACATTTACAGTGATACAAATACCTCAACTCTCATCAACTGGCCTACTAGCTAACTATACTATATATGCAATGCAGGAAGGTGTCATTTGCTCGGACAGGGTGGCTTGCAGCTGCGTTGGTGCCCATGCCAGTGGCTTTTTTCTTAATGTGGAAATTGCACGATGAAAGCACTCTGATAGCAGGAACGGCGTTAATTGGCCTGAGCTCGGGCTTCATCTTCGCTGCGGCAGTGTCAGTGACATCCGAACTATTTGGACCAAAAAGCATTGGCGTGAACCACAACATCCTCATCACCAATATCCCTCTTGGCTCACTCCTCTATGGCCAGATTGCGGCCTTGGTATATGACGCAAATGGCACAAGTAATACAGTACTGGACAACCTCACTGGCACAGTTGACAGCATGATAATGTGCATGGGCGCAAAGTGCTACTCGAACACATTCTTTGTGTGGGGTTGCATCACATTGCTGGGCTTGGCATCAAGTATAGCCCTATTCTTGAGAACAAGACTTGCTTACGCTACTGCTGATGTTCAGTCTAGATGTAAGCACCATAGCCAAGTTTCGAGTTGAAAAGGAACTCCTTGATCTTTTCCTCTCTGCTCTGAAATCATGGCTATGTTGTACAAGTTTTGGTTCAGTTCTAGGTGGACTGGGTTAGATGCAACACATGTAATTACTACATTACGAGATTCAACAAAGTGGGCAGCAAATTATCAGATTAGCAGCCCTACGTAAAAAGTAAAACCATTGTTCTGTTTACAGGGCACTGATGTTAACTTGAAGGCCCAAGAAAGTTGCATTAGCTTACAACTGACTGTTTCTGGCCTCACATGAACTCATCTATTTCTCCATGCTTACTACTTTAAGAATGGCGGAGTTCTGAAATTGGATCCGTCTAAAATGTAAGGCCTGTGCCTGAATTAGACATATGTAAGTAGCTTCTTTTAGTTTTTACCTATGTGACACGGCAAACAAGACAAAAAAAAAAAAAACAGTAAAAAGTGAGAAATAAACTTCTAGAATATTAATGGACAGCTAGGAAACCCAAGAATATGTTCAGTCGCAAAAATTCATACTTCAGTAGCAACAACCCCCATAACAGAGAGTAATCGCTCAAATAACGGAAGACCGGTTTGACCTCTCCAAGTGTATAGCTCTTTGTTATATTGATAAAAGATAGAAAGTACGGAATTCAAATGACATCCAAAATGGATGCACGTGAGCCGAAAGCCCGAAACAGAAAAACGGATCCTTATAAGGAAGAATACATACTGATGCAATATGGGCATACTCTTCTAGAACATTGCTAGAAGCTGCCATACAGCAATCTCTGAGAGACATGGTACATGTTTCGACAACTGCAAAAATGTCATATTCCATATTACGTCGTCCAATTGACTACACTACAAGCAAAGGATGGAAATGCAATTACTTGGAAGGAGGACCAATGGTAGCTTCTAGCTTGTTCCTATCGTTTCTCTTTTTCATCACGCTTGTGCCATGGATTCAAGGTTTCTCTCATACTTACTACATACTGGATCAAGTGGGATGTTAACTTGTAAGGCCCGAGGAGGTTGCACTACCTTAGTACTGAATACTGATTGCTTGTTTCTGACATCCCGTAAAATCATCTATTTTTCTATGTTTTCTGCTTTAGGTATGGCGGAGTTCTAAAATCAGATGTAACTAAAATGTTAGGCTTGTGCCCTAAATAAGAAAACAATAAGTAGCTACTTTTAGTATTTTACATATTTACCTCATGACACAGCAAACTAGATAAATACAATCTTAACAATACAAAATGAGAAATAAACTTCTAGAATCTGAATGAGTTGGGCAGCTGGGCAACCCGAGAATATCTATAAAAGGTTTCATACTTCAGTAGCAGCAATCCATGGCTCAAGAACGAAAGACAGATAGGTTTGACCTCTCTGAGTTTAAAATTATTTGTTATATTGCTAAAGATAGCAGTTATGGAACTTGACTGACACCCAAAATGGATGCATATGACATATGTGTCAAAAAGGAAAAAAGAATCCTTGTAGGGAAGAAGACACATGGATCCAATATGGGCAATCTCTTTTAGAAAATAGCTGGAAGCTGCCAACCAGCAATCCCAGAGATAAAGGGTACATGTTTCGACAACTGCAAAAAATGCTGCATTCCATATTGCCTCGTTCAAGGGACTACGATACAGCTGAAGGATGGGAGTGCAATTACTTGAAAGGAGGACCGATAATAGCTTGTGCCTATCATTTCTCTTTTTCATCACCCTTTTCATCACGCTTGTGCCATGGATTCAAGGCCTCTCTCATAGCTTGTGCTTCTGGACTGCTTTCCCAAGCTCTTTTTTCCGACTCTAGCATCGTAACCTGCTCATCTGTAGTAAGCAGAAAGCATCATTGCCATTGTTATGCACCAAAGAAGCCAAAGGAACTTGACAAAATTAATGGCACGGTACAATGTAAATTTCAATGGGCACCTAAAAGGGGAATTTTACACTGTTACTGATGGAAGTCCTGAAGGAATCCAGTTCAATTACTCGAGGAGGGGAATACCAGCAGTTAACATGTGTAAAGATGAAACTGTCTACAGTACATCTGCACTAACGATTTCAACCAGCTAATTACAAAGGGGCAGGATGGTGAATGGAGGAGGGAGGGACGCACAGAAGCCGGTGTGGATCATGAACAGCTCCATGCAGGCGCCTATGGCCGCGCCGCCGGCGGCGATCTTCAGGTACCACCCCGCGAACCTCATGCCGGACCGCTGGCAACAAGCTGCTCCATCCAGAAAGCCCAATCAGTTACACGGATCTTTTTGCGGGTAAATTATACGGAAATTGAGGGAGAGAGAGAGAACCGGTACCTGCAAGGTGTCAGAAGCAGCGGTCGCCGGAGAGAGGAGGCGGCGGCGGCGGCGGCGGCGGCAGCAGCAGATCGTGGTCGTGGCACAAGCTGACCGGCCGAGCCAAGGTCGAAGAAGATCAAATGGGTTGTTACGGCCCAAGCCCAAGGCCCAACAAAAACGGCATTTTTCGTCCACTGAAACCGCTCCTCACGTGCCACGGCTTCCACCCACACGCTCGGCTCGCGGCGCCGATGAGGGCCGTCGCCGCCGCCGCCGCCGTGCTTACCCTGGCCCCTTACCCGAGTCCGAAACATGTCTCCACCATGCCTTCCGGCCGCCTACGTCGCCGCCGTACTGCTACCGCTCGTCGGTGGCGCACTCCACGATGCCGCGGGAAGCCGAGAGTCGATGGCGCACTCGACGACGACGGGGACGCTTCTCGGGAACCAGAACCTGAGAGGAAGGAGGAGGATGCTGAGGTTGCGGGGCGCGGGGTGTTGGGGTGGCTCAGGCTAGATGGGGTTGGGATGGGCATCCTGAGCATCGCCGCGCCTGCTGTGCTCGCGCTCGCCGCCGACCCCATCGCCGCGCTCGTCGACACCGCCTTCGTCGGACATCTAGGTAATAAAACTTCTGGATTACAAGCCTGACCCATGTTAAGATGGCGTCTGGGCTGACATTAAGTAACAACATTCACAACCAAGATATGCTAACAAAAGTAGCATCATTCACAACGTTGTATGGCTGCGAGCCAGCAACCATTCTTTTTCGCAAATGGCAGTAGCTTTCGCTAAATACAGTAACAAATAAAGTAGAGAACATACTAAGTACAAATGATGTCAGGAAGGGTGGGGTGACCAACCATGCAAGATTACCCACTCTGCTGCGATACTTAATCATGTGTGCAGACTTGTACTGATGGTCAGATCATATTGACGGTGTCTGGGCTGAAATGAAAAATAGTTCAGTAGATAATACTAGTAGTGTTGGTATATTGGTACTCTATACAAATGATTCGGAAGCACCAAATGATTCTTTTTACCAAACATATTGGCATAAACGAAGATTAGAAGCAAAAACTCAATAGTGAGATGATGAGCTTCAAGGTCACATCGAGTGCAGCAAAAAAATGAACGTCAGGTGAGATGGGCATTGAGTGAGAGCGCAGGCACAACTTCTTCACGGCCACCTACAATGATCGCGTTAATAGGCCTGCGATGGCCTTAACAAATTTCCACCTTTTGGAATTCCTCTTTGATTAGCAATTGAGAGGGAGTAAAACACCTTGCCTACTAACAATTTTGCATGTCAGTAAGGAAAGTTGAAAGATGTGAGATGTGATGGGTTTGATTAAAGTGCATGGTCTATTGATGACTTTCTGTTACCAAGTGAAAGCGAAAGAAACTTAGTTGGTCACATAAGAGAACAGATGGTTACATAGGTGTAGGAGAGTGCAGAGAATTTCAGTGGTGGGCGGTTATAGAATTTTGATGGTACAGTATCAGTGGATATAAGTGTATGCTACAAACTTCAGGTCCAAATTTTGTAAAAGAGCATTCACAAAATTGTTATTTTTATTTATTTAAATTTTGAACTGCAACCGTTGTTAATCTCTTGATTAAATTGTACTCTATCATCAGGCTCAGCCGAACTTGCTGCTGTTGGTGTATCGATTTCGGTCTTTAATTTGGTGTCGAAGTTGTTTAATGTTCCACTGCTTAATGTGACAACATCCTTTGTTGCTGAGCAGCAGGCAATCGATATTGATTATGGAGGACCAGGGAAAAGTAAGCTAATCAAAACCTTAAAGATTTATGAAATGGCCTCCATTTTTGTGTTACACTAATTAGTGTTTAGTTCTCACTTAAAAGATGAATTTCGAAGATTTTCAGATAAGTTGGCTGGACAAAGGAAGTCTCTTCCAGCGGTTACAACATCATTGGCTCTAGCTGCTGGTATTGGGTTGATGGAAACCGTGGCACTTGTTTTTGGATCTGGGACACTGATGGACATTATCGGTATACCCATGGTATGGAGGGCTAGCTTATTGTCACGCCTAAACATATTGTATCTGCTTTTTGGCACAGTTAGTTAGGAGTACGTATTTAACTGGTAATGTTCAATTAAATGCCTTTTATGTTGCTGAGAAAATGGACCAACTTAGGATAAAACTCAAACAATTATACTGGAAGCGTAAGCATTGGTATGATCAGAATTTTTTTTTTACCTGTGTTTTCTCATCTGTGAAAGGAACTGTAATCAGAGTTATTACTTTATAGTATGAACTGAATAGGGTAAATAGCAACTGAAACGCAAACTCTGCTTCAGTTTAGTCATTTAGACCCAATTATTTAATTATGTATTGTTCTTATATCAACATAACTCTTGAATACAAGTTGTTCTTTGTTACCTAAACAGGATTCTCCAGTGCGAATACCAGCAGAGCAATTTCTTACTTTTAGGGCATATGGTGCTCCACCTATCATAGTAGCACTTGCAGCACAGGGTGCATTTCGTGGGTTGATGGATACAAAGACTCCTTTGTATGCTATTGGTAAGATTTAGTAAACAATTGGCTAAACGGAATAAATGTCAGGCAGTTTCTTGCCTTTTACAGTTCTGAGTATCTGTAAGAATCAAGTTCCAGGAACACATGCCCTGCACCTGCATGTGTTTGCCATTTTTGACATGTATGTTATGCATGCAGGTGTAGGTAACCTAGTAAATGCAATACTTGATGCCATACTTGTTTTTCCGCTTGGTCTAGGAGTAAGAGGTGCTGCCCTGGCAACTGTCACCTCTGAGTATGTTAAAGCCACCATGAGAATCTAATGTACTTTCCTCATTGATGTCTTGTAGTTTCTCCTCTTAGTTATGTTCATCCATGGTCTCTAATTCTCTGCACAAATATTTCCCTGTTAACAGGTACTTGATAGCTTGCATCCTACTCTGGAAGTTGAATAGAAAAGTAGTACTCTTCTCAGGAAACATCATTGGTGGGGGAGTACTCCGATATCTGAAATCAGGTTCATGAATATTCCTATTCTTCATTCCATTTTCCAAAGACTTAAAAGTATTAGTTTTGACATTTGATATCCTGTGATGAGACTTCACGAGTAATTCTTCGTTTAAATAATCCAAATTGCTGATCACCACTTCACATCGATATGGTATCCGATATTTCTGCAGGGACATATAGTATCCAGTTTAAATTGAATTGCTCTGCAGGTGGATTGCTGATTGGTAGAACTGTCGCAGTACTCCTCACCATGACACTGTCAACATCCCTCGTTGCAAGGGAAGGACCTGTTCCAATGGCTGGTCATCAGTTATGCTTGCAAGTATGGTTAACAATCTCTCTACTCAATGATGCACTAGCTCTTGCTGGACAGGTCTGTACATTTATACAACGTGGCATTTGATTTCTATCCTGTTGCATTCAAATGTCAAAGCATCTGTAAATCAATGCAGGCTCTACTTGCAACTGAATATACGAAAAGGAATTACAAGCAGGCCCGCATGGTTCTATACAGAGTTCTGCAGGTAAATGGTACTGTTGTTGTCTTCTTCCTTGCCGTGAGGCGCAAGATGTATGTTCATTTATTCTGCTATGCAGATTGGAGGCGTGAGTGGTATGGCATTGGCTGGGATCCTATACTTTGGATTTGGGTCTTTCTCCTTGCTGTTCACTGATGATCCAGCAGTTCTGGACATTGCCAAATCCGGAGTCTGGGTAATGAGAAATTAAGAACTACTGAAAGAAACATTCAAAGTCGGCACTAAAAGCTTGGTACCATGATACT
>NC_061512.1:134464994-134504230 GCF_022539505.1 Lolium rigidum
GCTAGATCTCTCACAGGATACAGAAGATATCAATTCAACCGAATTACAAGCTCCAGCGTCGCGCTAGAAGGATGGAATCCTGATGAACTACTAGTTCATCGGAAGGGGAGAGAAAAGAGACGAGCACTGCTCGGTTCGGTTTAGACAGATAATCCTCAATGATCTCCTTCGTCCACGACGGCGTCAGTTACTTGAGACCGACTACTTCCTTCGCTGCACTTCGTCTTGGGCCCTGCCCTTCGCTTCTAGGTGGGCTTGCTTGACCTCTTGTCGTCTGGCAGCTCGCCTCTTCACCGCCAGGGCCTTGGGTAGTAGATGGGCCGTGACAATGCCTCCCCCTGAAGAACCAGCTTGCCCCCAAGCTGGTGCCGCTGGGAACAGGTCGACGACGGCAAACAAGTGTTCCCAGGTTGCACATGTCTGAGGCAGTCCAGACCAGCTTAGCTTCACTTGAGGCACCATCTTATTGCCGCGCTTGATGAAGCGTTCTGCGAGGACCATGCACGGCTGCACTGCAAGAAAAGTGTGAATTGAGTGTGATGGCAGGGTGGAACTCACCGAGTCAGAGGCTTTCACAGCTTGCTTCAGTTGCGAAACATGAACGACCGGGTGGATCTTGGCATCAGCTGGAAGTTGTAATTTGTACGCGACTGATCCAACACGTTTGAGAACTTTGAATGGTCCAAAGTAGCGGAAGCTGAGTTTTTGGGAGGAGCGTTTCGCCACTGAGGTCTGAATGTACGGCTGCAGTTTCAGGTAGACAAAGTCACCCACCAGGAACTGGCGTTCTGTTCTCTTCTTGTCTGCCTGCGAGCACATGCGCTGCTGCGCGCGTTCCAGGTGCTGCTTAAAAATGGGAAGAAGTGCTTGTCTTTCATGCAGCCAATGATCCACATCAGACACTGCTGGTTGCAACGAATTCTGAATGCCAAAGTGCCGTGGTTTGTGACCATACAGAGCCTCAAAGGGTGATCGACCCAAAGCAGAATGGAAATTGGTGTTGTACCAATACTCAGCTTGTGGTAGCCAGGCTGACCATTTGTGTGGATTTGCATGTACCAGGCATCGGAGGTAAGTTTCGAGGCATTGGTTGAGGCGCTCAGTCTGCCCATCAGTTTGCGGGTGGTATGAGGAACTGAGATTGAGAGTTGTATCTGCCAGTTTAAATAGCTGCTGCCAAAATGTGCTCGTAAATACTTTATCTCTGTCTGAGATAATTACCTTCGGAAGCCCATGAAGACGGTACACGTTGTCGAGGAACAGTCGAGCAATGGAGTTGGCAGAGAAGGGGTGCTTGAGCGGGATAAAGTGCCCATACTTCGTCAGCTTGTCGATGACGACCAGGATGGTGTCATAGTGGTAGGAACTAGGCAGCCCTTCGATGAAGTCGAGGCTGATCGTGTGCCATGCCTCCGGAGGAATCGGAAGAGGCTTCAGCAATCCTGGCAACTTGCAATGCTCTGTCTTTGCTTGCTGACATATCTCACAATGTTGTACAAATGTTTCTATGTCTCGGCGCATGTTTGGCCAGTGGAACAGGTGTTTGATTTTCTGGTAAGTGACAAGACTGCCAGAGTGGCCTCCCAGTCCGCTATTGTGTAAGGCCTGGAGCACGGCCTGGTGAGCCGCGGTGTGAGAGCCGAGCCATACGCGTCCCTTATACCTGATCACACCCTGGTGCAAGGAATAGCCTTTATCATTGGGGGATTTGAGGGCTAGCTCGGTCAGCAATTGAATTGCCTTGGGATCATTGGCGTAGCCATCAGTTACTATTTCGATCCAAGCTGGCCTGACCGTGGATAGAGCAGCACATGCTTCCGTTGCAGGACGCCTTGAGAGCGCATCTGCGGCGCGGTTCTCTACCCCTTTTTTGTAGATCACCTGATACTGAAATCCCATCAGTTTGAAGTATGCTTTTTGCTGAATTGGTGTTGCGATGCGGTGGTCTCCCAGGTGCACAAGGCTACGATGGTCAGTACGAATGACAAAGGGACGGTGTTGGAGATAGGCACGCCAACGATCGATTGCCAACAGGATGGCGAGGCACTCCTTGTCGTATGTCGAGAGTGTCTGGTTCTTGGGCCCCAGGGATTTGCTGAGAAACGCCACAGGGTGTCCTTGCTGCATCAACACAGCACCGATGCCTTTGTCGCAGGCGTCCGTTTCCAGCACAAACTCACGGCGGAAGTCAGGGAGCGTTAGGACTGGTGCCGCAACGAGGGCGTTCTTCAGCGCCACAAAAGATTCCTGCTCGTAGGTCGTCCAGATGAATTGGACATTCTTCTTGAGCAAATTTGTTAGAGGGCGAGAGATTGCGCCAAAATTGCGGATGAATTTCCTGTAGTATCCCGCTAGACCGAGAAATCCTCTTAATTGCTTGGAATTTGTCGGTTTCGGCCAATGCTTCACGGCTTCGACCTTGGCTGGATCAGTTGCCACCCCTGATTTGCTAATTATATGACCCAGGTATTCAAGAGACGGCTGCGCGAAGGTGCATTTGCTACGTTTAAGATACAATTTATGTTGTTCCAGTATCTCAAATACTGTCACCAGATGATGAGCATGCTCTTCAGGTGTTTTGCTGTATACAAGGATGTCGTCGACAAATACAAGTACTGATTTGCGAATCTGGGCTGCGAAGATGTTATTCATCGCAGCTTGGAATGTCGCTGGTGCTGTCGACAATCCGAATGGCATGACACGGAACTCGAAGTGCCCGTTGTGGGTGCGGAAGGCTGTTTTGATTTCATCCTCCTCTGCCATTCTTATCTGATGGTATCCCGACCGCAAGTCCAGCTTGGTGAACATGGTCGCACCTGCGAGTTCGTCTAGTAGCTCCTCAACAATGGGCATAGGGTACTTGTCAGGTACTGTAACTGCGTTGAGCTGGCGATAATCCACGCAGAAACGCCAGCACCCATCTTTCTTCTTGACGAGCAGTACTGGAGATGCAAATGGGCTGTGGCTGAGCTTGATTATACCTTTCTTCAACATTTCTCTAATTTGTTTCTCGATTTCATCCTTCTGTTGTGGTGTATACCTGTATGGTCGGGCACTTACAGGTTTGACGCCTGGTTGGAGGTGAATCCTATGGTCGCAGTCGCGATGGGGTGGTAACTCCTGAGGGTCCCCAAAGCAGTGTTCGAAATCGACAAGCACTCGAGCAATGAGATCTGGTATGTGCTCTGACTGCTTTTGTTCCGTGACCGGACAGAGTTGGATCACTTGTGCCAGTTTCCCCGCTTGCAACAACTTGTGTAGCTGACTGCCAGTGATTTGCTCGCAATTGTCAGTTCTATTCTTGATCCCACGCAATGTGATGCGTTTGTTGTTGTGTTTGAAACGTAGGGTCTTACGTTCCCAGCTCACCCACATGTCTCCGCACGCTTCTAGCCAGTCCATGCCGAGGATCACGTCATAACCTTGCAAGTCGAAAACTCTTAGCGTGGAGGAGAACACATTGTTTTGACAGTGCCAGATGACATCAGGCACAGCTGTGGCACACGGCAATTTTGCCCCATCAGCTACCATGACTTGCACCGCTGACACAGGTTCAGTTTTTAGCTGTAGTTGTTCCACAGTCTTCTGCGAGATGAAGCTGCCTGTGCTTCCTGAATCCACAAGGATAAGCACTTGTTTGCCATTGATTGAAGCTTGCATTCTGATTGTCTTCTTGGCAGCTGTGCCCACTGATGCACAGTAAGAGATTTTCATGAGTGTTTCATCGCCAGATGTATCTCCCTCATTCTCCTCTTCAGAGGACGACTGAAGTTGCAGCAATTCCAGTAATTCCTCTACAACATTTAGAGAAACTGTCTTTGCACATTTGTGTCCAGGCTGATACTTATCCCCGCACTTGAAGCACTCACCACGAGCTCTGCGTTGTGCCTTCAGGGACTTGAGCTGGTCAGACCAAGGGGGCTTGTCCTCTATCTTCTTCTGCTCTTCACCCGACTGTGACAAAATTCCTTTGTTTGCATGCCCATTTCTGAAAGATGATCTGGTGTATTCTGGCTTGAATCGTCCACTATTTGCTTGACGGCCTTCCTCCAACATCTCTTCCTGTGTTTCAGCAAGGGATAACGCAGCATCAACTGTTCTAGGACAGTGTAATCGAATTGCTTTTTGAATTTCAGTTTTTAAACCAACTACAAACTTGGTTACAAAAAAAGCTTCATCGTAATGTTTATTATGCAACAGCACTTTGTGTCTAAGACTCTCAAAACCTTGATAGTATGCTTCTACTGTACCTTTCTGTTTCCACCTCTCTAATGCTTCTAAATGCTTGATATGCTTGTTTTTCCCAAATTTGGTATGCACAGCTACGACAAGTTCCTCCCAAGTTTCTATCTCATTTATTTCTTCATAATTTGTGAGCCAAAGAGCAGCATTGCCATGGAAATGCATGGTAGCAAAACTGGCCCAAGAATTCCTATCTACCTCATATGTGTGAAAGTATTTTTCGCAAACGGTTTTCCACCACTTGGGGTTTTCTCCATCAAAACGTGGAAAATCGGTTTTTGGCATGCGTGAGTAGTTCCTATATCTAGAGGCAGAATTGTGAGTGTAGCCATTGTCCTCATTGTAATCATCCTTCCCAGAGTGGTCACCGCTCTCAAAATGAACTGGGGTATGGGAATTTTTTTGCATACCCTTGACCAGGGCGTGAGACGGTGCACGAATGGCATCCGAATCAGGGCCCTGGGTGTTGTTTCTCTGGCGGTGCCCGTCGGGCCGAGGCGTCTGGTCATCGTGAGGGGACCGCGCCGCCTCCAGCGCTGTGACGCGGTTCGCCACCGCGTCGATGGACTTCTGGATGGTGGTGATGGAGGAGTCCACGTGCGGCATCCATGTCGACAGGCCGCGCAAGGTGTCGTTCATGGCCTTGATTGATTCGGCCACCAGCGCCCCCTGGGCCTTGAGCTCCGCAAGGTCCTTCTCCATTAGGACGTCGTCAGCTTGCTCCCACACTCCCGCGCCTGGAGCTAGGGTCAACCGTCGTCGAGTGTTTTCTACCGCCACCAGCGCCGCCTCAGATTTTGAGATCTGCTCCGCCACCGTGATCTCGAAGATGAGAGGGGATTTTTTCACGGGAGCCCAGCTGCTCACTATCTGATACTTCGCCTCGCCTGGTTGCGGGTGAGGGATAGAGATTTGAGCCGGATCGAGCAGATCGACGACTAGGGAAACTTTTCTGTGGATTTTTTTGGGGGGGGATTTTAGGGAAGAAGCGTGTCGCAGGACGACGGCTCTGGTACCATATGTGGCGCTAGATCTCTCACAGGATACAGAAGATATCAATTCAACCGAATTACAAGCTCCAGCGTCGCGCTAGAAGGATGGAATCCTGATGAACTACTAGTTCATCGGAAGGGGAGAGAAAAGAGACGAGCACTGCTCGGTTCGGTTTAGACAGATAATCCTCAATGATCTCCTTCGTCCACGACGGCGTCAGTTACTTGAGACCGACTACTTCCTTCGCTGCACTTCGTCTTGGGCCCTGCCCTTCGCTTCTAGGTGGGCTTGCTTGACCTCTTGTCGTCTGGCAGCTCGCCTCTTCACCGCCAGGGCCTTGGGTAGTAGATGGGCCGTGACATCACTCCACTGATATGAAACCTTGCAGTTTGTCGCCATTTCTCAGCCAATAAATGCCATTGCTTTTGTGGTCGATGGGCTGTACTACGGTGTATCGGACTTCGCATATGCCGCGTACTCCATGGTCTGGATATGTGTTTCCACTCCGTTTCCATCTTGCCATCATTAATTAATGAACCTCAATGCTAACATCCTGACAAGTTTTTGGCATCTGCATTGCTCAGTTCTTCGCAGGAGCAGTCTCATCTGCATTCCTACTTGTGGTCGCTCCTGAGTTCGGCCTCGGGGGCGTCTGGGCTGGTCTCGTTCTTTTCATGAGTTTGCGGGCAGTTGCGGGGTTGTGGAGGTAGTGTAGATTATCGAGGTTTCCATTGCCCTTCTCATAGAGGTTGGAACAGGATAAACCTTGACGACTAATTTTCTGCTGCAGGTTAGGGAGCAAAGGTGGACCCTGGAATTTGATCTTCTCAGATACTGAGTTACATGACACAGTGTGACCCTAGATAGATGGATAAGAAAGAAGATGGAGACAGAAAAATAACCATTGATTTTCTTGTACAGTCAAAAGCAATTACATGTATATATAGATCTAGTGGAAGTTGCAAATTCATTTCCTCTCTAGGCTTGTCACGGAGGAGCTAAATTGTGAATCCAGTGAAATGTAGTTCTCGTGTAGACAGCGCCTAACCATAGAAGCATCCTATTATTTGGTTATAAGAGCTGTTGTACCTTGCAAGTGCTACAAAAAGTTGGTTTAGCGGTTCTGTATATCTTGTGCAAGAAATGAAAGTGCTGTTGTTTTTTTTATTTTACTTTTTGCTCTTCCTGTATCTTTTTATTATTATTATATTTCATTTTCTTCATTGTAATCAGTACAGGGTTTTGGAGTTATTAGCCAAAGTCATAGTTTTCTCATGTGGAAATGCTTATATCCCAGTCTGATCCTAGTCTGTAGTACTAGTAACTATTTCTAAGTCACCTCCGAGAACTCCAGTGTTCAAACTTCAGTGCAAGTGCAAAAGATAAAACACCGACCGAGAAAAAATTATTTCTAAGCTGACTGAAGCCATAGGTACCGCCGAAACTATATACTCTCTCTAATTTCAATTAAATGACTCCACTTTATCTAGATGTATCTAGATAAAGTGAAGTCGTATGGATTGGGGGAGTACTATCTTCTTTAGATGCCAAGAAAATATATCTGAATCACAAAAGAAAATGTTTCTACAACCACACACAAAAATCGTGAAAAACGTGAAGATAATGTCGCTATCATAAAATCCATATGATGGGTACTATTGTAAATTCCAGTTTATCAGGCATTAATTAAATCGATTGCGTAGAATCGCATATAGAGTCGACGAGTGGTCAGGGTTTTTCTCTTCCTCATCACTCATCAGGGTCAAGCGAGGTCTCCGTTGCAACTCATCGGCGCCGAGAGAGAGCGAGCAGGAGAAGAGGAGGAAGATGCCGTGCCTGAACGTGTCGACGAACGTGAACCTGGATGGCGTGGACACCTCCGCCATCCTCGCCGACGCCTCCAGCACCGTCGCCGCCATCATCGGCAAGCCGGAGGCCGTATGCTCTCCCTCTCTCTATCCCGTTCTTCCCCCCTTTCGATTGGCATCTCGCCTAGGCAGCTTCTTTCTTCTAGCGGCGTCCTTAATTCCTTGGGGATACATTTAGGAGTGGCCGCTTCTTTTCTTGGATTGTACTCCAGCTGAATCCGTTAGGTTTTGGGGTGCATCTGTGCTAGGGTTTCGTCCCCCCTTCCCCCTTCTTTCCTGTCGGCGAATTGCTCGTGTTTCCTTGCCCCCGCGGTAGTTCCAGGAAGATCTTTGTCTTGCGACTGTTGAAATTAACAGTATGGGGATTTTATTTGTAGGTTAGTATTTGACATTCCCGTGTTTATGACGAGGTCAAGGTTGGAATTGTCCAGTTCAGGACTATATTTCTGATGGTCATTTGTTTCTTTCTGAATGTAGACCACACATAGAAGCATCAGAATCTTGTTGAACTTCCTTCACAAAATAACTTTGTAGTTCTTGTTATTAATCAATTAGCATACACGAAACTGAAAACTTGATAGTTGCGAGTAGTGTGTGCGTGAACTAGACAGGAACCTTTAGAAGAGTGAAATCAAGGCCTTGATTTCTTCCAATCGTTGATTTAGTTTTCTGTTTCTGGATATGTTCCTCAATCAGCTACCTTTCCACATCTCTTAGTGCCAGTATGATAGTAAGACTCAAGGGTGTTTGATGCACTTGATGTGGCAGGAATATACTGAAACTTAAAATGGATGGGCAACTTACTTCGCAAGGAGATGAAACAAAACCACTTGCCTTTCCTGCAAAACAGATTAGATAACGAACATGATCGACGCCTTGAATTGTTTATAGATTTTTTTTTAATAAACATAGCATACAAAGTCTTGAAACTCAGGCGGTGTATGTTTGTGTTTCTCAAAAGGGAATTTTGAAGCATTCATACGTTCCAGTTTGCTTGTCCCATATGAGTTGATTAGGAGGTTATGTCTATTATCTATAGCAAAGCTAGAATGAACATGTTTCTGTATGCAGTTTGATATTTTTTCGAGATTTTGGCTTTGGAAGCAATATCTGTAATATTTCTGGATATACATGCTGACTTTCTGTGTTTATTTTTCCAGTGTAGACATATATACAAGATATAGCTGTTTTTGTGTGTATCTCATAATTGCTAATTTAGGACCCCATTTCTTATAAAAAACCGCAGTACCATATCTCTTTTTTGGAAATATGGGCATCACATGTGTTACTCTAGATGCTTCTAGGTGCCAGAGATGTCACACCTGCAAGTTAAGAACTTTATTTGCTTGCAGTTTTACTGAATAGCAAGAGATCACTTCCATATTTCTCAGCTGTTCTGTTCTAAATATAGTGTAGTACTATTTTAGAGAGCTGATTGTGCTTAAGTTAATTGTTTGTAAGTGTAGCAGACTAGCAGTACATTAATATGTACTCTATTTTTGTGTGTTCTAAATGGTTTTATATTTGTCAGTTTTTCTGTTCTAAATATAGTGGAGTACTATTTTGTAGAGCTAATTGTAATTAAGTTAGTTTGTAAGTGTAGCAGCACTTCAATAGAGTAAAATTGGCACCGATTGCTGCTTTTGTTGCAATCAGACATACTCTGTTTTTAATTGTTCTAAATGGCTTCATGTTTCTCAGCTTTTCTGTTGTAAATATGCAGGAGTATTTAAGATGAATATTACTTGTCTGGTTATATTTTTTATGCCTAAACCAATCGTAACGAAGTTCTTAGTTGTGTGTCATGGCTGTATAGATTTAGAGATCCGATATTACTGCGCATGTCAGACACTACTGAAAATTAGACAGGAGCAGTTTCTGGTTTTGAGCTGATCAAGTAGTTGGGTATACAGAAGTTATTCCTCATTAGCTTTATCATTCAGATACTAACTTGACTGCTCTCCATCATCCCACAGTATGTGATGGTTGTTCTCAAGGGTTCAGTGCCCATGGCGTTCGGCGGTACCCAGGAGCCTGCAGCCTATGGTGAGCTGGTTTCCATCGGAGGGCTGAACCCTGATGTCAACAAGAAGCTGAGTGCCGGCATTGCATCCATCCTTGAGTCGAAGCTGTCCATCCCCAAGTCCCGCTTCTTCCTCAAGTTCCACGACTCAAAGGCAAGCAAGCAGACATTATTTCCTGTGCTGACTGATCTGCTCATTCGTTCATGGGTGTTCATTAGACATCGTCATGTTCAACTTCTCATTGCGATTCTGCTGTTTGTTAGGCCCACCGTGCACAAGAACATGCTCAATGTTTGCACGCTTTGCATCAAGAGTAGCTCATGTAAATGTCCATCTGTTGTCTGAATTTACGGTTGTCAGAGTGCTAGCGTCCGCAGTCGCTTCCTTTCCGTAGATGGTGATCATATGAATTCTAAATCCCTTCTTACGGTATGCAGCGCTCGGACTTCGGATGGAACGGAACCACCTTCTAGACGTGCATCGTATGGCCTGTGGGCGCATTGGAACTTCAGATTTCTTAATGTCTTGTCCATTGCCTATTCAAGGAGAAACTGGTGTCAGTGAGACTTGTCGGGTTATTGGCAGTGTCTATGAACGCTGGAGTACTTGTGTGGTCTAGTGATTTGGTACAACACTTGCCATGGCAAGGGAATGTTGCAACTATATTAGGTCTGTTTCTTAATCATGAAACCTTTCTGGTGTATGTGTTTGTGCTGGTTCCAACTCCCAAATGTTTTGCTGCCTCATGCACGAGTTTCATATTTTGCGTTAAGTAAACTGTAGAACACTAGAACACGAGAGAGAAAATTTTAGATACACTCTGTAGTGCTTCTCATTGTATTGCTCATGGTTATATAGTACAAGCTCGAGATCGTGCAGGACGTGCAGTTCTTGTACAACAGAAGTGGGGTTAGTGCTATCGCTAAGCTAACTGAATCAGAAGATTTGGTCTAGCTGTTACAACAGGAAAATACAGTCAGGTACAGAATGACACGCTAAGAGCATGTCTAACAGGCCCCGTATAACCCGCCCACCCCGTAAAATTCCGGCGACATACGGGGCAGGCGCGGTTCGGGCCGTCTAGCAGGCCCCGTATTCGGGCCGCCCCGTTTCGGCGGAATACGGGGCCCAGGAAATCGGCCCCTTCGCCCCGTACATATAGTGGGCGAAGGTGCGAGTGAGGGGTTAACCCCTCACTCGCAACCCTTGCTCCGCCGCGCGCCGCCGCCTCCTCCTCCTGCTCCGGCGAGCAATTAGCCGCTCCCCGCGCCGCATTCCACCCCCAAGCTAGGATGGACTCCCGCCGCGGCGGTAGGGCCTCGCCGGCGAGCGGATCGAAGCGATCCCGCTCGCCGGACACCGTCGAGGAAGCGTGGCGGCGGCAATGCAAGAGATCCGCCGCCGGCAGCCGTCGCGCGGCCTGCAAGTACAACGGCGCCGCGTCCGTCCCGGAAAAGCTAATCGACTTCCCGGAAATGCTGGTTCATCGAGGATCCGCCGATGAAGCCGATGAGCGGGCTCAAGTTCGACGAGTGGCGCGCCGACTGGGAGCGCCGCCGCTGGGCGAAGGAGGCTTGGAGCAGCGGGAGCACCAGCGCTAGAAGAGCTCCGCTCGCCGGCGATGACGAGGAGGCCCACGACTTGTTGAAGGAGCTACGGCAGGTTCACGAAGGACGACGCCAAGAGGAAGAGGGCGGTCGAGGAAGAGGTGGCGGCGGCCATCGCCGCCGCGAAGGAGGCGGAGTTGCGGGAGGCGGAGGCGGAGGCGGACTCGTACCTAGTCGACCTCCCGAGTAGGATCGCGCATTCCGGATGTAGAATCAATGAAATCCGTAGTATGATCAATGAAATCCGTAGTATGATCATTGAAATCGAACTTCCCGGGGTTTTTATTTTTGAAAATACGGGGCGAAATACGGGTTCTGCTAGACGGAATGGCTCTTTCGTTGCCAACTTTTCGATACGGGGCGAAAAAGCAGCCAGATACGGGGCAGAAATATAAGGGGCCTGCTAGACATGCTCTAACATAAACCCCGTAATTCTGGCTGATAGCTCGATGATGTTATGTGATGTGAAATACATGTGGGGGATGACTCCGCCCGGCACCCAGCTCTCTTGATTTTGACCTTTGCAAATTCATCGCGCAAAGTTTTTGTAAAATTCATCATAATATAGCCAGACGCCAGTTCAGCTCAAATTAGGAGGGAGAGAGAGAAACGCGAGGCTGGCCGTTGAAATTTGCTGATAAACAGAGGGAAATGCGCGCCTTCCTTCGTTCCTAAACATTCTTGCCTCCCCGTGTGTGTGTGGCCGTGTCAACCGCACCGCGCCACCAGCAGCACCATGGCCGCGGTATCTCCACCGCTCCTCCCCGTCTCCGTCCTCCCGGCGGCGACCGCCACCACCACCACCACCACCATCGTCATCCCCGTTCCGGACACCACCTCCTCCGCCGCCGACCAGCGCGCCTACCTCGGCCGCCTCTTCGACTCCGCGAAGCGCTCCCTCTCGGGCGCCCGGCCCTGGGCGGAGCTGCTCGACCGCGCGGCGCTCTCCCGCCCGGACACCCTCGCCGACGCCGCGGCCCGCGCGCGCAGGAACCTGGCCTACTTCCGCGTCAACTACTCCCTCCTCGTCGCGCTCTCCCTCGCCGCCTCCCTCCTGGCGCACCCGTTCGCGCTCGCCGCCCTCGCCGCGCTCCTGGCCGCCTGGTGCGTGCTCTACCTGCTGCGCCCCGCCGACGCGGCCCCGCTCGCCGCGTTCGGGCGCACCTTCTCCGACAGGGAGACGCTGGGCGGGCTCCTGGCCGCGTCCGCGTTCGTCGTGTTCCTCACCTCCGTGGGCACCATCGTCTTCTCCGCGGTCGCCGTCGGCGCCGCGCTCGCATGCGCGCACGGCGCGTTCCGGGTGCCCGAGGAGCAGCTGTTCCTGGAGGAGGACGTCCAGGTGGCCGGTGGCGCCGGCACCTCGTTCGACCTGCTCTCCTTCTTCACCAACGCCGCCGGAGGAGGAGGAGGGCGCGGCTGAGGCGATCGTGCCCGGGCCCCGTACGGCCGTACGTCATGCCGTTGATTCGCCATTCCGTTATTACCATCGAGTAGTACGATCAAAGATAAGGTAGAGCTTAGAAGGCGACGTGTTGATTGAGGATACTGTGTAATCAATTTTGTTACTGATGATCAGATGATGTGGTTTGTTTCGTCGTTCATGGTAAAGTATAGATCTCGCCGGCATGCTCTGGGACGACGGCGGCGCCACTCGTCCCGGTGGCGCACGCGTGATGCACAGTAGCGTCCCCTACCGTCTCATATGTTGTGTCGTGAGAGGCGATCCGCTTGGCGTCCTGTTTTTTTTTTCAAACTTCTGGCGTCCTGTTTGTGTTGGGGTAGGCTGCCATTTCTTTTCACTTCTATTTTTTAGTGCCGCTACGGTTTACTTGGCCTGGCCGATTGTGCTTAAACTTTTTTCTTCTTCGATTATCTTCGTGCTGCACTCTCCATGCTAAATCAGTTTACCGGGACAGTAACACCAAATGTTCTCCCCAAAATGCATTAAAATTAGGTCTACATTTGAAGATTTACAACGAAGAAAATGCTCCATTCGAATTATGGCCTTCCGTAATTTATTCAAAAAGAAACATCAGAGCATTCGCCCCTCTCGAATAAAACGCCTTGATCCTCCACTTTGCTATATCTCCACTCCTTATGCGGCCACCCTTTCCTCTTTGAAGTATGCTACGGTGAACACGAGCCTTGGCGCGCCCGTCGGGCGATGCGAGGATGACACATTTTTGATGGTCGTTTAATTTTGATGTAGTAGTAAAGTAGCTGCAGAAGATGTTAGCAACATACCCCTTCCATTTAAAAAACCATATAAATTGAGCAAAATTCAATGTTTTTAAGTTTGACCAAGTTCTATATATGTGCAAAAGAAAATTTACATATACAATATCAAGTCAACATCAGTATATCCACCATAAAATATGTATTTCTTCAATATTATTGTAAATGGTGATATTTTCTTGTATATATTTATTTAATTAGCCAAACTTATTAAGCTATGACTAAATTTGTATTTCTTGTTTCTTAAGAGAGGTATATTTAGCAGGACCAACGGAGTAAATACATTGTTTCTTTCTCGTAGTTAGCATAACCGGTTCATTCGCATATAGAAGATGAACTGCATCATGAGTGGCCCCGCAGGTAGAGGTGTGATATGTGACTTGACAACGGGAGCCTAAGGTGGTGCTGGTCTACATTTGGCCTCGTAGAATTTATCGTAGGGGCCGTAGTTACCGTTGTCCTTGCCACAGGGTGTTGTTGTAAGGCTCCCACAACAACAGCATGCGTTGTCAATGTTGGAGTCGTCGTCAGAGTCATTTGCATGGGTACACCACAAATGGTCTGCACTGCATGTGCATGATAGCGTCGACTCTGAGATGGCCGAGTTTCTCATCAAACCTCTACAGCTGACTTGCAGAAGGAAGAACCAAGCAGGTGATTTCGATGTGACGATTTTCCCATAGAGTTTATCACGTTTCTATATTGTGCAACTATGCTACTACCTTTTGATGAAGGTGTTCTCCCTTTCACAAAAAATCTACACGCTTGTTGGTCCGATGTGTTCTCATGTTCTCTTGGTGCAAAACTCGACTAACTTGTAAACTAAGCATCGAAATAAACATTATACTTTGCTCGAACCATCGTGAATGACATTTGTAACACAAGCATCTTTTGTATAAATAGACTGAAAATACTCATTTATATAGAAAAAAACATCATTTGAGGAAAGAAACTAGCAAGAAAAAAACTGAAGCGCCTAGCTTTTTTTTTGGACATGAGAGCCTATCTTTTTCTAACTTATTACATTAAGCTTGGGAGGAGTTGCAACAGATTGTAACCAGGCACATGAACAAAAAATTCACCCTCCAGAATAATTAATCTGAAGTCTAGCAATACTATGAAATCTGCGGTCGCATTAGACAGGCGGTACAATCCAATAAGGTTTCACGCGTGCAAGAGTCAGTTCTCGTTCATGAACAGCAACAATCTTCATCACCTGGTCCTTGAGGTCGTAGATGCAGAGATTCCCATCGTCCTGTACGAAGTTCTTCATGAAGTAGACGCGGTTCCCTTGCAGGCTGCACGCGCTTGCAGAGCAAGAAACCGCATTGCCATCGTGAGGCAACAAGAACACCCTGTCTCCAATGTCGTGCACCCTGCGCCAGCGACCACCACGGTCGCCGTCGAAATCCATCCTGTGGACAAGCACGGCGCCGACGTCGTGGGCGTCGAACTCCCGGAAGCAGACGCTAACTTGGAACAGCTCCCCCTCGGACTCCAGCAGCCAGGGCACGCCGGAACACATGCCTTCGGGGAAGCTGGTAGCTGCGTCGACCCCCTCGAGTGTGCGGAGCTCGGCGGTAGGAGAAGGAGTGCTGAAATCCAGGTCAACAACGCCCATCTCGTATTTCTTGTTTGATTCCGAGAAGACGAAGTGCAGCTTCCCTCCCAGCGCGGCGACGACGTTGGGGATGATCTTCTTGGTGGGGGTGGAGTCGTCGTCCTTGTCCGGGAGAATGTACTCGCCAACGTCGTACGTGTGCTGCCCCCATGCCCTGCTGCTCCCTCCGTTGATCCGGCAGAACCACATGTTTGGGTCGCAGACGTCGAGCACGACGACGGCGCAGTCGGGGTGAGCGGCGGAGCTGTGGGTCAGGAGGCAGGAGCTGTTGGTGGGGATGTAGTGGTCGTCTTGGATCGGCGGGAGCGGTATCGTCTCCCCGGTGAGCGGGTGCCACAGCCATGCTTGCCACGGCGGAGCGTCCTGCGTGATTAAGGTCCAGCCCTGCGGGGTGGCGGAACACATCTTGTCCTCAGGCGATAGCATCGCGGGTCTCGCCTCTCCTGTGTATGTTCTCTCTTCCGAGATGCTAAACATGATCATCTCGCGAACACCATCGTCGCCATCGTCTTCATGTGCGCGGGTCGTCTCTGTCTGAGTGGGCTGGTGTTCGAAGACGAGCAACGGCAAGGAGTGCAGAACGTCGTGCCTTGACTGACCATGATCGAGACCAGGGGCGCCGCCTCTGCTACCGTCGGCGACTTCTGTGCCGCTGCACACCATTGCTGGTCGTCCTTGAATACAACAATCCTGGATGCACGCGGTCGTCGTCGGAGGTATCTCTGGCGTACGCCCTCCGCTTATAAAGAAGACAGGTCAGGCTAATTTGACTCCAGCTCGGCAATGTATTCATCTTCCAAATCCAAATTAAGTATACCCAACGATTGTTTGCCCAAAGAAGGAGAGTCCTTAATTGAGTAAATCTCTGTCTCCGTATACGTTCGTAGTACGATCCGCTTCACGATCAGGAGTTTTTTCTCGAGACAATTCAGGACTGTTAGAGCATGTCTAACAGACCCCTTAAAAGGCCCAACCCCATAAAATAACCGTCGATATACGGGGTAGAGCTTTACCCGGCCGTCTAGCAGATCCCGTAAATCAGCTCCCCATATCGATTTTTTACAGTTTTGACTACGGGGCGGCTCCTCGCCCCCTACAAGTACAGGGTGGGAGGCTGAATACAGGGCCAGCCCCTTACTTGTGGCGCTCTGAATTTTCACCAAATCGCAACTGCTTCCGCCATGGAGCCCCGCTAGAGAAACGTGCGACCACCTCCGCGCACCACCGCGCGTTCGTGGTTGCCGCCGCGCGTCCGTGGCTGCTGTGCTGCAGTGCCTGCAGGTCTTCTCGCGGGCGGTGGTGGCCGTGGCGGGCGGAGGCTGCCGTGGCCAAGGCTGTGGCGGGCGGGGGTGGCCGGCCCACGGCAGGTGGCGGGCGGGGGCCGTGGCGGGTGGTGGGGACGGGGGCCATGGAGGGCGGGGGCGGCCGGCCCACGGCCGGTGGCTGGCGGAGGCCGTGGTGGGCGGTGGCGACGGGTGCCGTGGCGAGCGTGGGCGGCGGCGGGGTCGGCGGCCGGCCGGTGGCGGCGGGCAGGGGCAGCGGCGGGGGGCGGCGACCGGCCGGGGCGGGGCACTGGCAGGGGCAGTGGGGCTGGAGGAGAAAGAAGGAGAAGAGGAAGAAGAGGAAAAAAGAAAAAAAAAATTTGGCATATTCTAGGAATATGCTCTTTTACAGTCTAGGGTTATGGAGTCTGCTAACTCGGATGAGTTTTCGGCCTATCGAAATCGAATACATGACCCTCTACTCGTGTTATATGGGACAGAAATTTAGGGGGTCTGTTTAGACATGCTCTTACACGATATCAGACATGCGCCTCCATCCCGATCCGTCCACCGGATTCAGCCCATGACCCAGGATAACGCAAACCAGGAAATCCGGCCTAGCGCACCAGACCTAGGGGTCACACTAGTAGGAAAACCCTTATAGGCGGACCTTAGTTCTGTGGCGCACCAGAATATATGCGCCACAGAAATTTGTTTTGTGGCGCACCAGGCAAGGTGCGCCACAGAAACAGCTTAATTTTGTGGCGCAGCAGCCGACCATGCGCCACAAAAACTTGGCGGACCCCACAACCTGTCATCCCCAATTATCAGTGTACGTATTTCTGTGGCGCACGCGGCGCGCTGCGCCACAGAAATTACTGTTTCTGTGGCGCACTTGCTTTGGTGCGCCACAGAAGTAGTTGATTACCGTGGCGCACTTGTTCGGTGCGCCACAGAACTAAGGGAAATTAGCTATATCATCCCGTGCCCTCCCCCGCCCACGCCCTGTTCACCTCTGATCCGTACCGCGCGCCTCTCCCCTCTCCCTCTCCTCACCGCGCGCCGCCATGGTCGTCGCCATCGCCGTCGCCGTCGCCGCCGCCTTCCTACGCGAGGGCCGCCTGCCGCCACGCTCCTCCCATCCCCGCCACCTGCAGCACAAGCTGCCGCTACGGCGAGGAGGGGCCGCCGCGAGGAGGGGCCACCGTCGCGTCAAGGTGGAGGAGCCGCCGTGACCTCCACCCTTGCCGTCGTCGTCGGTGAGCTCCTCCACAACTGTTGTTGTCGTCGGTGAGCTCCCTCCCTCTTCCTCCCCTCCCCTCCCTCTTCCTCCCCCGCGCGAGCACAACGTGCTCGACGAAATGCTCGCTCTGGATGTATTGCTGCTGTTGCTCTGGATGCATTGCCCCTAATCGTTTTGCTTCATATGGTGTTCATATGCATTGCTGCTGCTGCTAGTGATGCTTATTGGAGTGTTCTATATGTTGTTCTAACTCTGTACAATGTGACAATGAAATTGTTCTGAACCGTACCTGTATATGGTGTTCATATGCATTGCTTGCTGCTGCTAGTGAT
The DNA here is from genome assembly GCF_022539505.1 of Lolium rigidum. Lineage (NCBI taxonomy): Eukaryota > Viridiplantae > Streptophyta > Magnoliopsida > Poales > Poaceae > Lolium > Lolium rigidum. Next base: position 134,482,422 of record NC_061512.1, read on the forward strand.
GCTTATAGAAAGATGTGACAATGAAATTGTCTATGCTTATAGAAATTGGAGTGTTCTATATGCTTATAGAAATTGTCTATGCCTCTCGCCTCTGCCTCTCTGTACTTGTTCTATAAATCCTTGTCCGAACCTGTACAAGGTAATGAAGACTTGCTCACTTGGTATTGCTTGCTAGTTGGACATTTGGTTGGTTTTGATGCTACTTGGTTCATTTAAATGCATGAAATGCTACTATGGTATGCTACTGTGGTATCCTTGTGAAGAAAATGATGGATTCTTGTGAGCTTATGGTATGCTACTATGCTACTTGTGGTATCCTTGTGAAGATTTACTTGATGGATTGTTGTGAGCTTATGGTATGCTACTATATTATTGGATTGTAGTGTCACTTGACTGTTCAAGTTTCAATGTTGGTTACTTTTCCTCTAGTGCAAGAAATGGTTGATGATACGTCTCCGACGTATCGATAATTTCTTATGTTCTATGCCATATTATTGATGATACCTACATGTTTTATGCACACTTTATGTCATATTCGTGCATTTTCTGGAACTAACCTATTAACAAGATGCCGAAGTGCCAGTTCCTGTTTTCTCGCTGTTTTTGGTTTCGAAATCCTAGTAACGAAATATTCTCGGAATCGGACGAAATCAACGCCCAGGCTCCTATTTTGCCAGGAAGCATCCAGAACACCCGAGAAGGACCAGAGGGGGGCCACAGGCCACCCAGACCATAGGCCGGCGCGGCCCAGGCCCTGGCCGCGCCGCCCTATGGTGTGGCCACCCCTTCGACCCTCCTGTGCCGCCTCTTGACTTGCCCTTCCGCCTACAAATAGCCTCCGTGACGAAACCCCCAGTACCGAGAGCCACGATACGGAAAACCTTACTGAGACTCCGTCGCCGCCGATCCCATCTCGGGGGATCCAGGAGATCGCCTCCGGCACCCTGCCGGAGAGGGGAATCATCTCCCGGAGGACTCTACGCCGCCATGGTCGCCTCCGGAGTGATGAGTGAGTAGTCTACCCCTGGACTATGGGTCCATAGCGAGTAGCTAGATGGTTGTCTTCTCCCCATTGTGCTATCATTGTTGGATCTTGTGAGCTGCCTAACATGATCAAGATCATCTATCCGTAATTCTATATGTTGTGTTTGTCGGGATCCGATGGATAGAGAATACTATGTCATGTTAATTATCAAGTTATTATACATGTGTTGTTTATGATCTTGCATGCTCTCCGTTTCTAGTAGAGGCTCTGGCCAAGTTTTTACTTTTAACTCCAAGAGGGAGTACTTATGCTCGATAGTGGGTTCATGCCCGCATTGACACACGGGACGATGACGAGAAAGTTCTAAGGTTGTGTTGTGCTTGTTGCCACTAGGGATAAAACATTGGCGCTATGTCCGAGGATGTAGTTGTTGATTACATTACGCACCATACTTAATGCAATTGTCTGTTGTTAGCAACTTAATGCTTGGAGGGGTTCGGATGATAACCCTGAAGGTGGACTTTTTAGGCATAGATGCGGTTGGATGGCGGTCTATGTACTTTGTCGTAATGCCCAATTAAATCTCACTATACTTATCATGTCATGTATGTGCATTGTTATGCCCTCTCTATTTGTCAATTGCCCGACCGTAATTTGTTCACCCAACATGCTTTTATCTTATGGGAGAGACACCTCTAGTGAACTCGTGGACCCCGGTCCATTCTTTAATACTTGAAATACAAATCTGCTTGCAATACTTGTTTTTACTATTTTCTCTGCAAACAATCATCTTCCACACAATACGGTTAATCCTTTGTTACAGCAAGCCGGTGAGATTGACAACCTCACCGTTTCGTTGGGGCAAAGTACTTTGGTTGTGTTGTGCAGGTTCCACGTTGGCGCCGAATCTCCGGTGTTGCGCCGCACTACATCCCGCCGCCATCAACCTTCAACGTGCTTCTTGGCTCCTCCTGGTTCGATAAACCTTGGTTTCTTTCTCGAGGGAAAACTTGCTTGCTGTGTGCATCATACCTTCCTCTTGGGGTTGCCCAACGAACGTGTGAAATACACGCCATCAAGCTCTTTTTCTGGCGCCGTTGCTCGGGAGATCAAGACACGCTGCAAGGGGAGTCTCCACTTCTCAATCTCTTTACTTTGTTTTTGTCTTGCTTTATTTTATTTATTACTTTGTTTGCTGCATTATATCAAAACACAAAAAAATTAGTTGCTAGCTTTACTTTATTTAATGTCTTGTTTGCCATATCAAAAACACAAAAAAATTAGTTTACTTGCATTTACTTTATCTAGTTTGCTTTATTTACTATTGCTAAAATGGCCACCCCTGAAAATACTAAGTTGTGTGACTTCACTAGCACAAATAATAATGATTTCTTATGCACACCTATTGCTCCACCTCTGCTACTACAGCAGAATTCTTTGAAATTAACCCTGCTTTACTTAATCTTGTCATGAGAGAGCAATTTTCTGGTGTTAGTTCTGATGATGCTGCTGCCCATCTCAATAATTTTGTTGAACTATGTGAAATGCAAAAATATAAAGATGTAGATGGTGACATTATAAAATTAAAATTGTTCCCTTTCTCATTAAGAGGAAGAGCTAAAGATTGTTTGCTATCTCTGCCTAAGAATAGTATTGATTCATGGACTAAATGCAAGGATGCTTTTATTGGTAGATATTATCCCCCTGCTAAAATTATATCTTTGAGGAGTAGCATAATGAATTTTAAACAATTGGATAATGAACATGTTGCTCAAGCTTGGGAAAGAATGAAATCTCTAGTTAAAAATTGCCCAACCCATGGACTGACTACTTGGATGATCATCCAAACCTTCTATGCAGGACTAAATTTTTCTTCGTGGAATTTATTGGATTCAGCTGCTGGAGGTACCTTTATGTCCATCACTCTTGGTGAAGCAACAAAGCTCCTTGATAATATGATGGTTAATTACTCTGAATGGCACACGGAAAGAGCTCCACAAGGTAAGAAGGTAAATTTCGTTGAAGAATCCTCTTCCTTGAATGATAAGGTTGATGCTATTATGTCTATGCTTGCGAATGATAGGACTAATGTTGATCCTAATAATGTTCCATTAGCTTCATTGGTTGCCCAAGAAGAACATGTTGATGTAAACTTCATTAAAAATAATAATTTCAACAACAATGCTTATCGGAACAATTCTAGTAATAACTATAGGCCATATCCTTATAATAATGGTAACGGTTATGCTAATTCTTATGAGAATTCTTACAACAATAATAGGAATTCACCCCCTGGACTTGAAGCCATGCTTAAAGAATTTATTAGTACACAAACCGCCTTTAACAAATCTGTTGAGGAAAAGCTCAATAAAATTGATATTCTTGTTTCTAGAGTTGATAGTCTTGCCTCCGATGTTGATCTTTTGAAATCGAAAGTTATGCCTAATAGGGATATTGAAAATAAAATTGTTACTACAGCAAATGCCATCCAAGTTAGAATTAATGAGAATATAAGATTAATGGCTGAACTCGCGTGCTAGGTGGGATAGAGAAGAAAATGAAAAACTAGCTAAAAAGGAAAATGTAGCTAAAGTTTGGACTATTACCACCACTAGCAATACTAATGACTCATATGTTGCTGCACCTCCTACTATCCATGATAAAATAATTGGTGTTGGCAAAGCTTCTACTCCTAGTGCAAAGCGCGCAAAATTACCTGAAACCGCTAAAACCATCGAACTGCTCATGATAAAACTGCTGAAATTTTTTCCAACCTTGGGGATGATAATCCCATTGCTTTAGATTGTAATGATTTAGATTTTGATGATTGCCACATCTCTGAAGTTATAAAGTTCTTACAAAAACTTGCTAAGAGTCCCAATGCTAGTGCTATAAATTTGGCTTTCACAAAACATATTACAAATGCTCTCATAAAAGCTAGAGAAGAGAAACTAAAACTTGAAACTTCTATTCCTAGAAAGCTAGAGGATGGTTGGGAGCCCATCATTAAAATGAGAATCAAAGATTTTGATTGTAATGCCTTATGTGATCTTGGTGCAAGTATTTCTGTTATGCCTAAAAAAGTCTATGATATGCTTAATTTGCCACCATTGAAGAATTGTTATTTGGATGTTAATCTCGCTGATAATGCTAAAAAGAAACCTTTGGGGAAGGTTGATAATGTTCATATTATGGTTAACAATAACCTTGTCCCCGTTGATTTTGTTGTCTTAGATATTGAATGCAATGCATCTTGCCCCATTATATTGGGAAGACCTTTTCTTCGAACCGTTGGTGCTACTATTGATATGAAGGAAGGTAATATTAAATATCAATTTCCTCTCAAGAAAGGTATGGAACACTTCCCTAGAAAGAGAATGAAGGTACCTTATGATTCTATCATTAGAACAAATTATGATGTTGATGCTTCATCTCTTGATGTTACTTGATATACACTTTCTGCGCCTAGCTGAAAGGCGTTAAAGAAAAGCGCTTATGGGAGACAACCCATGTTTTTACCTACAGTAGTTTGTTTTTATTTTGTGTCTTGGAAGTTGTTTACTACTGTAGCAACCTCTCCTTATCTTAGTTTTATGTTTTGTTGTGCTAAGTAAAGTCTTTGATAGAAAAGTAAGTACTAGATTTGGATTACTGCGCAGAAACAGATTTCTTTGCTGTCACGAATCTGGGTCTAATTCTCTGTAGGTAACCCAGAAAATTATGCCAATTTACGTGAGTGATCCTCAGATATGTACGCAACTTTCATTCAATTTGAGCATTTTCGTTTGAGCAAGTCTGGTGGCCTAATAAAATCCATCTTTACGGACTGTTCTGTTTTGACAGATTCTGTCTTTTATTTCGCATTGCCTCTTTTGCTATGTTGGATGAATTTCTTTGATCCATTAATGTCCAGTAGCTTTATGCAATGTCCAGAAGTGTTAAGAATGATTGTGTCACCTCTGAACATGTGAATTTTTATTATGCACTAACCCTCTAATGAGTTGTTTCGAGTTTGGTGTGGAGGAAGTTTTCAAGGATCAAGAGAGGAGTATGATGCAATATGATCAAGGAGAGTGAAAGCTCTAAGCTTGGGGATGCCCGGTGGTTCACCCCTGCATATATTAAGAAGACTCAAGCGTCTAAGCTTGGGGATGCCCAAGGCATCCCCTTCTTCATCGACAACATTATCAAGTTCCTCCCCTGAAACTATATTTTTATTCGGCCACATCTTATGTACTTTGCTTGGAGCGTCGGTTTGTTTTTGTTTTTTGTTTTGTTTGAATAAAATGGATCCTAGCATTCACTTTATGGGAGAGAGACACGCTCGCTGTTGCATATGGACAAATATGTCCTTAGGTTCTACTCATAGTATTCATGGCGAAGTTTCTCCGTTAAATTGTTATATGGTTGGAATTGGAAAATGCTACATGTAGTAACTCTAAAATGTCTTGGATAATTTGATACTTGGCAATTGTTGTGCTCATGATTAAGCTCTTGCATCATATACTTTGCACCCATCAATGAAGAAATACTTAGAGCTTGCTAATTTGGTTTGCATATTTGGTTTCTCTAGAGTCTAGATAACATCTAGTATTGAGTTTTGAACAACAAGGAAGACGGTATGGAGTCTTATAATGTTTACCATATGTCTTTTATGTGAGTTTTGCTGTACCGTTCATCCTTGTGTTTGTTTCAAATAACCTTGCTAGCCTAAACCTTGTATCGAGAGGGAATACTTCTCATGCATCCAAAATACTTGAGCCAACCACTATGCCATTTGTGTCCACCATACCTACCTACTACATGGTATTTATCCGCCATTCCAAAGTAAATTGCTTGAGTGCTACCTTTAAAATTCCATCATTCACCTTTGCAATATATAGCTCATGGGACAAATAGCTTAAAAACTATTGTGGTATTGAATATGTACTTATGCACTTTATCTCTTATTAAGTTGCTTGTTGAGCGATAACCATGTTTGTGGGGACGCCATCAACTATTCTTTGTTGGATATCATGTGAGTTGCTATGCATGTCCGTCTTGTCTGAAGCAAGAGAGATCTACCACCTTCATGGTTGGAGCATGCATATTGTTAGAGAAGAACTTTGGACCGCTAACTAAAGCCATGATTCATGGTGGAAGTTTCAGTCTTGGACATATATCCTCAATCTCATATGAGAATAATAATTGTTGCCACATGCTTATGCATAAAAGAGGAGTCCATTATCTGTTGTCCATGTTGTCCCGATATGGATGTCTAAGTTGAGAATAATCAAAAGCGAGAAATCCAAAATGCGAGCTTTCTCCTTAGACCTTTGTACAGGCGGCATGGAGGTACCCCATTGTGACACTTGGTCAAAACATGTGCATTGCAAAGATCCGGTAGTCCAAGTTAATTAGGACAAGGTGCGGGCACTATTAGCATATTATGCATGAGACTTGCAACTTGTAAGATATAATGTACATAACTCATATGCTTTATTACTACCGTTGACAAAATTGTTTCATGTTTTCAAAATAAAAGCTCTAGCACAAATATAGCAATCGATGCTTTCCTCTTTGAAGGACCATTCTCTTTACTTTTATGTTGAGTCAGTTCACCTATTTCTCTCCACCTCAAGAAGCAAACACTTGTGTGAACTGTGCATTGATTCCTACATACTTGCATATTGTACTTGTTATACTACTCTATGTTGACTATTATCCATGAGATATACATGTTACAAGTTGAAAGCAACCGCTGAAACTTAATCTTCCTTTGTGTTGCTTCAATACCTTTACTTTGATTTATTGCTTTATGAGTTAACTCTTATGCAAGACTTATTAATGCTTGTCTTGAAGTACTATTCATGAAAAGTCTTTGCTATATGATTCACCTGTTTACTCATGTCATCACCATTGTTATGATCGCTGCATCCACTACATATGTTTACAAATAGTATGATCAAGGTTATGATGGCATATCACTTCAGAAATTATCTTTGTTATCGTTTTACCTGCTCGGGACGAAGCGGAACTAAGCTTGGGGATGCTTGATACGTCTCCGACGTATCGATAATTTCTTATGTTCTATGCCATATTATTGATGATACCTACATGTTTTATGCACACTTTATGTCATATTCGTGCATTTTCTGGAACTAACCTATTAACAAGATGCCGAAGTGTCAGTTCCTGTTTTCTGCTGTTTTTGGTTTCAGAAATCCTAGTAACGAAATATTCTCGGAATCGGACGAAATCAACGCCCAGGCTCCTATTTTGCCAGGAAGCATTCAGAACACCCGAGAAGGACCAGAGGGGGGCCACAGGCCACCCAGACCATAGGCCGGCGCGGCCCAGGCCCTGGCCGCGCCGCCCTATGGTGTGGCCACCCCTTCGACCCTCCTGTGCCGCCTCTTGACTTGCCCTTCCGCCTACAAATAGCCTCCGTGACGAAACCCCCAGTACCGAGAGCCACGATACGGAAAACCTTACTGAGACGCCGTCGCCGCCGATCCCATCTCGGGGGATCCAGGAGATCGCCTCCGGCACCCTGCCGGAGAGGGGAATCATCTCCCGGAGGACTCTACGCCGCCATGGTCGCCTCCGGAGTGATGAGTGAGTAGTCTACCCCTGGACTATGGGTCCATAGCAGTAGCTAGATGGTTGTCTTCTCCCCATTGTGCTATCATTGTTGGATCTTGTGAGCTGCCTAACATGATCAAGATCATCTATCTGTAATTCTATATGTTGTGTTTGTCGGGATCCGATGGATAGAGAATACTATGTCATGTTAATTATCAAGTTATTATACATGTGTTGTTTATAATCTTGCATGCTCTCCGTTTCTAGTAGAGGCTCTGGCCAAATTTTTACTTTTAACTCCAAGAGAGAGTACTTATGCTCGATAGTGGGTTCATGCCCGCATTGACACTCGGGACGAGTGACGTAAAGTTCTAAGGTTGTGTTGTGCTCGTTGCCACTAGGGATAAAACATTGGTGCTATGTCCGAGGATGTAGTTGTTGATTACATTACGCACCATACTTAATGCAATTGTCCGTTGTTAGCAACTTAATACCGGAGGGGGTTCGGATGATAACTCGAAGGTGGACTTTTTAGGCATAGATGCAGCTTGGATGGCGGTCTATGTACTTTGTCGTAATACCCAATTAAATCTCACTATACTTATCATGTCATGTATGTGCATTGTTATGCCCTCTCTATTTGTCAATTGCCCGACCGTAATTTGTTCACCCAACATGCTTTTATCTTATGGGAGAGACACCTCTAGTGAACTGTGGACCCCGGTCCATTCTTTAATACTCGAAATACAAATCTGCTGCAATACTTGTTTTTACTATTTTCTCTGGAAACAATCATCTTCCACACAATACGGTTAATCCTTTGTTACAGCAAGCCGGTGAGATTGACAACCTCACTGTTTCGTTGGGGCAAAGTACTTTGGTTGTGTTGTGCAGGTTCCACGTTGGCGCCGGAATCTCTGGTGTTGCGCCGCACTACATCCCGCCGCCATCAACCTTCAACGTGCTTCTTTGCTCCTCCTGGTTCGATAAACCTTGGTTTCTTTCTGAGGGAAAACTTGCTGCTTGTGCGCATCATACCTTCCTCTTGGGGTTGCCCAACGAACGTGTGAAATACACGCCATCGCTTGAGCGAGATGTTTATCCACCGTTGGCCTTTATTCTTGGTAGCTCAAAGTGTCATGCACTTACTCGGATCATCAAATGTTTCCCTTTGTCCCTGGTTGCCTCCTTAATTGATGCCCTATGATCCAAATTACTATATTATTGGATTGAGTGTTATGGCTACTCGCTTGTTTGCTCTCCAAATTACCAAGTGATGAATATATAATCCCTTTGGAGCATCTGCCCCATGCTATATATGTGTATTTGACCATGCTTATGATGGATTTCTTTTAAGGACTCTAGCTAGATTAGAGGGGAAAAGTTGCTGCTTTGTTGCCTATGATAATGGATCATCAAATGTTTCCCTTTGTCCCTGGTTGCCTCCTTAATTGATGCCTTATGATCCAAATGACCCAAGTCTCTTGCATGATCCCATTTGTCCCTAATGTTGCTTAAGATGAATAAATTCCCTCTAATCACCATTTGGAGATCAAGACTAGTTCTTGATTTCCATTAGCTAGACTCCAATATTAAAAATTTCTCCCAAATATGGAGACAAACATTTTAACATTACCCCAATTGATGCCTTTGTCCCTGGTTGCCTCCTTAATTGATGCCTTATGATCTATTTCTTGTTGGCTTTGATGAAAATAGAGATATCCACGGTAGGGGATCATGTAAATGAATGCCACTTTGGTATCCTTTGAAGAAAAAGGACTGTTTCGATGGTTTTAAAAGGCTAGGTGGTGCTAGGTGATTAAGTTGGCTACCAAGACTTGTCTCATCCGGTTAGCTGGGATATGCTATGTGTTGTTGCTTGTTTAGGCATATCTATCACTTACTGGATTTACTCGGTTCTTGATTGGCCTCTCTTTTGCCAGCATCACTTGGTCTATATACCAAGTGATGAATAATCCCTTTGGAGCATCTCGCTCCATGCATGCTATGTGTGTTTGTGCATCTTGACTTATGTCACCATGGTTGCTGGTTTGGTGGTGTTTTTGTACTTGTCGATGATTAGATGGTTGGTCGATCACTCGTACACTCGGGGGTGGAGCAAGTGAGGCTTGGTGTGATGGCACAAATATCAATATCTTGTGCATCCTACCTGGCCTCACTTACTCCATCCCTGGATGTTAATATTTGTTTCGACCAACAAAGTATGAGGCATTCCATTTAGTTCATACTAGCTACTTCTTAATTGCATTGGCCTTTCTTCCATTTTAGTGCCGATGATTAAATTGTTTGGTCACCTATACGCCGCAATATACTTTGTAGACGAGCCCCCTTTCCCGGCCGCCGTTCCGTGAACGAGTCCTTGATGAGACAACAACGCCGACATGCCTCTCCGGTGCAGCACCACTTTTCTTCTCTCGCCGTCCGAGTACGTGAACGAGTCCTTAATGCCAAGACGGTGCCAGCCTCCCTAGCATCATGCCGACCCCGTTGTCGCGCTTCGGGCCGTGTCGATCATGCGCCCTGCACTCTTCGCCTTTTTGCCCGGTGAACGAATAGACTAATCGTTGGAATAAGGAAGCCGATGACGGCCGATCGCAATTTAATCTTGCGACCGGCTGTCATCGGTTTCCTTATTCCAACGATCAGCCTATTGGTTCACCGGGCAAGAAGGCGAACGGCAGTGCGCGGACACACGGCTTGAAGCGCGGCAACACGGCCCGGCATAATGCTGGGCAGGCCGGCACGGTCTTTGCATCAAGGACTCGTTCAGCTGGACAGCGAGGGACCGGCGTGGTTCTCGCGCCGGAGATGCAGATCGGCGTTGTTGTGTCGTCAAGCACCCGTTGACGGAACGCCGACCGGGGAAAGGGGGCCCTTCTGCAAAGTATTTGTGTTGACCAACAATGTATGAGGCACATATTCTATTTTGTCATTCCATTTGCTTTGAGATTTTCAAAATGCCGATGATTAAAATGTTTGGTCACCGTACACTCGGGGTGGCGTAAGTGAGCCTGGTAAGATAGCACAAATATCAATCTCTTGTGCATCCTACCCGGCCTCGCTTACACCATCCCTAAATGTTAATATTTGTGTTGACCAACAATGTATGAGGCACTTATTCCATTTTGTCATTCCATTTGCTTTGAGATTTTCAAAATGCCGATGATTAAAATGCTTGGTCACCGTACACTCGGGGGCGGTGTTAGTGAGCCTCGTGTGATTGCACAAATATCAATCTCTTGTGCATCCTACCTGGCTCGCTAACTCCGTCCCGGAATGTTAATATTTGTTTCGACCAACAAAGTATGAGGCCCTTGTCATTCCATTTGCTTTGGTATTTTCAAAATGCCGATGATTAAAATGTTGGTCACCGTACACTTGGGGGTGGCGTAAGTGAGCCTGGTAAGATAGCACAAATATCAATCTCTTGTGCATCGGACTTGGTCTCACTTACGCCATCCCTAAATGTTAATATTTGTGTTGACCAACAATGTATGAGGCACTTATTCCATTTTGTCATTCCATTTGCTTTGACATTTTCAAAATGCCGATGATTAAAATGTTTGGTCACCGTACACTCGGGGCGGCGTAAGTGAGCTCTGGTAAGATAGCACAAATATCAATCTCTTGTGCATCGGACTTGGTCTCACTTACACCGTCCCCGAATGTTAATATTTGTGTTGACCAACAATGTATGAGGCATTTATTCCATTTCTCTTGTGCATCGGACTTATTGGTCTCACTTTCTTCCATTTTCATCATAGTAGGAACTGGATGAAGGACCCCGATGCAAGCGAGCCTGGTGGGTAGAGATGACGGAGCAAAGGAGGAACCGGATGAAGACTACTTTGTATCTCGAAATTGTGAATTTTGTATGAATTAAGAGTTGTATGCAAAACATTTGACACTTGCCACTATATATGTATCTCGATCGGGCTCTAAGTAATGTGATGATGATGTCTATGTTATATCTGTGCAATGTACATGATATTTATATTATATCTGAATGTTGCTGTATATAACCTCTGTATCTGTGTATCTGTATTGCTGTCTATAAACTGCATGTGTATGTGTATAGCAGGCAGCACAAAATCGTGTATAATACAAGCAAATTCCGTGGCGCACTAAAAACCAATTCTGTGGCGCACGCTTTTCCGTGGCGCACCTAAGAACACGTGCGCCACGAAACCTTAATTCTGTGGCGCATGAGCAGGTGCGCCACAGAAACCTTATTTTTGTGGCGACGTTTCTGTGGCGCACCTCCCATGCGCCACAGAATCCATTTTTCGTGCGCCACTGATGAGGCTTTTCCTACTAGTGTCAGGATTGGATTGGATATGATTTTGCGATATCCTTTACCATATATTTTTCTCGTATTCTTATTGAATCGAATTTTGACCGGTTTTAGATTAAAATATGGTTATACCAGACTGCAGATTCGAATCGAAAATTAGACGTACTTAGTTCGGAAACAAAAATAGTTGAATATCTCTCTCATTGCTAGATAGTTATAATTCTTGCAAATCTTAAGAGCAGTCAAAGAAAACAGAGACTCAAAGCATTGGTAGAAATTTAGAGCTAAACATGCTTACCAATAAATTTTGTAACTTAATAACTACTAACCTTGTCAGATTGGCATTAACATTTGACTTAAAAACTAGACTATCCATTTTAAAACTTTTGAATTATCCTAATTAGATTGCAGATAATTTAGAATGGGATATCCTTATCCACCGGATTTTTTAAAATCGGATACGGATAGCTTAAAACGGATTCGGTGCCAGATTCGGCGCGAAAATTATCCTATCCATTTACACCCTAAACAAAGCACCTGCGCGAAACAAAAACATGAGCGTGGAACAAGGGGGCTCCTGTGTACCGACCAACGCGTTTCCTATTTGCCAACCAGGTCGACACGTACTCGGCATCGCACACCTCCTGGTCGGGTTTGGGCCAGGTCCATTTTCCTGTTTTCCATTTATGACTTCGGTTCCTTTGTCTTTTTCAGGTTTCTTGTTTGATTTTCCTTTTTTGGCCAGTTTTCCATATTTGAAAATTGTTTAAGTTTTAAAATATTCAATTTTAAAAATGTTAAATGTCGAAAATATACAGATTTGAAAAAAATTCAAATTTTAAAAATGTCCAGATTTAAAAAAAAAGTTAAAACTTGAATATTTGTTCAAATTTTAAAAATAATTTTAAAATGTGTTCAAATTTAAACATATTAATGTTTTAAACATTCTTGAGTTCAAAAGGTGTTCACATCTAACAAATGTTCACACTTGAATTCAAATATTTTTAATTTTGTTATTTGAAAACAACCAAATTAAGTAGACAGAAAAGAAACTACTACAAAAAAAAAAAGGAGCAAAAGATACAACCTGATCCTAGGTCGTGGCCCAACTAGCCGCCGCAGGCACACAAGGATATCGGTACCCGCGCTGCCGACCAGGTCAGTGGTGAGCAGCCCACCGACTAGTGTGGTGCCTGTACGGTACTACACCCGCCACCACCCACGATCGTGGCTTACAAGGCCGCGGCCCAACAACATTAGATAAACGATTTTTTTTGTTTCTTTTTTCTATTGTTTTCAAAATTTGAACATTAATTAAGTACAAATACTTTCCAAATTCAAACACGTTTTAAATTTAAACTTTTCAACTTCAAGAGTTTTTCAAAATTGATCTTTTTTTGAACTTGAAGAAAAGAAAAATAAAAAGAAACCTACCGGGGCCAGGCCCACACCCGCGTGGGGGGGAGGGGGGGCTACTAGGCACCGACTTTTTTGGTGTATAGGTTTCCCGTGGAACAAGGGATTACACGGTTTCATCATTGGCCATCCTTGGTGGGGCCCAATAAAAGGTACTCCATTTTGAAATATAAATTTTTTTACAAAAATAATTTAGCTATATATAAAAAAACTTATATTTTGGAACATAGGTAATAACATTTTTTTGTAAATCTAGAAATTAATATTGGATTTTTTATTTATCTTGAAGTTGGGTTCATAAAAAATTAGGCATTGCAAAAAAAAAGTTTGTTTTCTTTCGAAAATATCCATATTCATTTTTTTGAAGAAAATGGTCATGTGCTCTTGAAAAGAATTGCATTTGTGAAAATATTCAAATACTTTGAAAATGTTCATGGCATCGATATCAAATTTGCATTCCGTCGAACATAAATGTTTGCATATCAGGAAAAATTGTCTACAAAGAAGTTCAAAAACACAAAATAAATGTCTTCATCACCGAGAGAAAATCCGGTCTTTCATGCAAGAGTTTCATTTTTAGCTGCGCTTGTCGAGAACTTCTTGATAACACCATCATCTCGTTACCATACTTTTGCTCTTTGACTTCGGCTATGACCAATGTCCCACCTAGCTGAATGGGCGTACCAAAGCTACCTAAAAAAGGCAAGGTGCCCCTTAAATTGAAATTGGCAAATTGTGTTTTACCATATGAATTCTTTAGAAAGATTTCCCGATAAAGTTCCTTATAATATTTAGTTAGAATGTAAATAAAGGCTACTCATGGAGAAGGTTAGCGCTAGCACACGCACATGGAGCGCAGATGGTTAAACGTGTGTCACCTCTGGATGGTCATCCACCGAACCTAGAACATGCGAGCTGTGTTTTCACCGGTTCCTTTTTCTATTTTTTTGTGTGTTTTGTTTTTCTTCTTATTTTCTGTGTTATATGAAATTTAGGATGAAAAGGTACCAAATAACATGTGAAGCAATACATATTAAGAAATGTAGTACTACATAATAAATTTCAAAAATGAACACACTTACATAGTGTTGAGATACTAGCCTCCCGATAGTCTCACACCCTGCCAAGGCGTTGTAGAGCCCTAGACTTTATCGGGGCGAGCACGATTAGTCTACAATGCATATGTCCGCAGTGCGGCATCACTACTACAAGAAGGGGAATAAAAGCTTCTCGAAAGGTGGTGTGGTACTTGCCGATCACTCCTCGCTTGCATTGGTATTTCACAGACCATGAGCAAGCAAAGCTCATTCGATGGCACGCGGAGATGAAGAAGCGAGAAGATGATCCAAATGATTCGGAGATAAAGAAAAATGACAAGATGCTGAGACACCCCCAGATGCTAGCTAGTGGAATGCGTTGAACCTCGAATACCCAGAATTTGGGGACGATCCTAGGAACATCATGCTGGGCGCGAGCACCGGTGGAGTAAACCGATGCCAAGTGCATTTTCTAGCTGGCTATCCTTGTTGGTCGTTGCGAATAATCTTTGTGGGTAAGATGTTCCTTAAGCTTTTCTTAATTGAATTGTTGGCTTAGGAATAATATTAGGTTCAATGCCAATATAGATTCAAGTATCAACTCTCTTGGCTTTCTTTTTTATTAGAACTTGACTATGTCAGAGGATATTACGGAGTATATATATTACTTAAAGATATGTGGATCAAAAGATCATGCCAAGTTGTCTCCATGTTTCCAATTTGTCGATTGTTTGCTCAATGTTGCCAGTCTGTCCCTTGTTTGCTCAATGTTGTCAATCTGTTCATTCTTGCCAATTTGCTTAAAATGCATGATTTTAATCTAAGTTGATCAAATCACTAATGTTGCCTAAATTGAGTAGTGCCATCCAGTCAATGTGTGGAGATCAATAATTTATTGGTGAGTTTCCATAGTTGAGTTCAGAATATCAAATATTGCCTCACCCAAAGTGGCGAAGGCAAACATTTAACATAACAAAATCATTCTTTTGTTTTTGATGATTGTTTTGCATGAATGTAGAAATAGCATATGTCTTTAGATTACTCTTGTAATCATCTTATTATTTATATAATATTGTAATAAATCATGTAAAATATCCTTGTAATAAAGAACATCTTGTTCTATATGATTTTTTATTTTTATGTATGTTTTACTTTGTATATTTGAGCTGCATTTCAATTACTGAATTCAAATTGAATATTAGACTCAAACTTCATTTGAATTCAAAGACTATGTTTGAATTTGATCTAGTGTATGTTGTATGATATGTGACAATTTAGTATATGACTCATCCTTTTTTAACTTAGTTCATTATTTCATGTATTAATGATGGTTACTAGCAATGCCAGGAAGATCTTTGATACGTTGGGACTCCAAGTGCAGAGTGTTGTATCAGCAGAGTATCTTCCCCACAAGGGTGACTCGAGAGTTTATATCGAACTCTCCGGGAATTGTACCAAGATTATTCTCTTCTCCCTTCTTCTAGCAATCCTGCAATAAAGTAAAAGCCTTGTGTCCCAACTCCACCGTGTGGTTGTCAAGAAAAAGGTTTCGCGTAAGTAAATAAACACAAGTAGAAATAAAGCAAATAAAATTAGACTAGATAAAATAACTAAGTAAAAACTGTAAAGGGGTTGATTATGGTTGGTGTTTTGGATGCAAATAAGAAAAGTAATTTTTTGTATTTTCAAATTAAAATAGTGCAGCAAATAGAAAACAAGATAAAAGCAATATAAAGGTGTTTCTTATGATACAAAAAAGTGGATCAGGGTTCATTGGTTCACTTGGCTATTCTCTCTTTAAGTTGTAGTTGAGAAATAACAATTCATCAATGAGATATGAAGGTGCAAATAATAGTATGCGTAAGATCAGAATTAATATGGACATCACGTCCTAACATAGAGATGATGCAACACATCTCTTATACTCCGCAAGAAAGAAACTTTATCAATCTTGTATTAACAATTAACAGAGCATAGTCATAAGTACTTTGACATGAAGTTTGAATATCAAATATGCTACTTTGAACAAACAAGATCATCACTACTGTCACGTGACGAACATAGCACATGCATTCACTTTATCCATAGTGAGGTAGCAAAAGAAAAGGCAAAGCCATAATAGATCTTGAACATATTGTCACTATCCAATCACTAAAACCATGCTACTCCATCTAATACACACAACACCCCACACATGGTCCTGCATAGATGTTTATCTGAATAAATACTTAAGAATGGGGTACATAATATGCATCTATCAATACATCTTACACATAATATGATCAGATCTCATAACACAATATCATAGAATAAGGATCCACCACATAGGTATTAAAAATTTGGCCATTATCATGTTAGGGATCTCATATGGCACTAAAAACTATGATGAACATGAGAGAAATAGATCAAGATACCGCCACAAACCCGTAGTCCAGAGGTGGACTACTCTCCCTTGATCATGGTGATGATGATGAAGACGTTGGAGAAGGTGGAGATCCCTCCAGCGGTGATCCTGACGGGATTTCCCCCTCCAATCTACTCTGCAACAGCCTTCGTTTTCGTGTTTCTGTGTTTGTGCGGCGCTCTTCTCCCGAGAACTCTTTGGAGCCATATATATAGTTATTTTTAGGTCAAAATACGTTGGTGGGCGAAAGAATCAGGGAAATCGGACGATCGACGGCCAAAAGAGGGTGGGTGGTGTGCCTAGCAAGGTAGGGCGCGCCACCTTGTCTCTTTCGGGCACCAGGCCTCTCCAGGTGTGGCTCCGGGGGCCAGGTGCTTCTCCCGATGAAAAAGTGACGCTCCAAAAATCTCAGATCAATTTGACTCCGTATAGGTGTCTGAAAGTGAAAAAATACGCAAAACAGGGTTTTCCTGTTCTGCAGAGTTATAAATCAAATAAAGAGGATCTTTGGTAAATCCCCAAAAATCAATGTAAAATATGATATTATCATCATATATGTTGCAAATATATGGAAATTCAATATGATATAGGACAAAGTTCATGTATGCATTTTACATGCATCATATGTGTAATTAGGATATTTTAAGTCCATTTGCAACCCCATATGCGATTACGACACATGTATCCTTTTTGGGAAATTTTATTGAGCAAACTTTCCATCTTAATCCCACAGAGCAAACGTACCGGGTGCTGTCGGATTTTATAGTGTACGGTGGATGGCCAACGTCAAAAAAAGTGATGTGGCAAATTGCTAGTGGCCACCACCAAATTTTAGCCGGTAACATTCGTGAGAGGTTCTGGCCGCATTCCAGCGTGCGAGTGAGGTCTCACTTCTTAAGTGCATGAATCGCGATGCAAGTTTGCGGTCATGAGGCCACAGTTTAAATGAAGGTACTTGCCAACTGGAAATTAGATTCGTGCTCGGTCAAGTTCTACATTATTGTTGACTTGCATCATAATTCGTGCTACTCATGAGTTGCAACTTAGTGATTTGATAACATCAAGTTAGTTCTTGGTGGACTGAGAAATAATCACACCCTTAACTTCATAACTTCATTCTTGGTTGACTACCGATCGGCTACGTCACTAGTTATGCGTTGTTGGCCCTGAAATCCGTTGGATCGGAGACCCCAAAATGGGTAGGAGTCCAACTTAGATTCAGTATATAGAAGAATACACCACCGACTCGTACTCTAATTGACTATAGTTCGCTTCTTTATAAAGACATTCATACGACCGTCCGTAGATCAATGCCCACAGCAAACACCAAGAGCAGCAAATCAACAGCAGAGAACTTCGGGGTTTTCTATCTGTCCACGGACGACTGCGGGAGAGAGGGGGAGCATCCCTTGATTGGATTAAGGTTTAAGGACGACTAGCAATGGCGTGCAGCAGCACCGGTTCCGCTGGCCCCGGTCTCGGTCAGCCACCGAACAACGTCCTCCGCTCCTTGCCATTGCTCGTCTTTGAACACCAGCCCACTCAGAACGAGACGACGATCTCACATGATGATCATGTTCCGGAGATTATCATGTTTAGCATCTCGGAAGAAAGGACATACACAGAGGCGAGACCCGCGATGCTATCACCCGAGGGCAAGAGCTGCTCCACCACCCCACAGGGCTGGATCTTTGTATCGCAGGACGCTCCGCCGTGGGAGACCTGGTTGTGGCACCCGCTCACCGGGGAGACGATACCCCTCCCGCCGATCCAAGACGACCACTACATCCCAAACAACTGCTCCTGCTTCCTAACCCACAGCTCCGCCGCTCATCCCGACTGCGCCGTCGTCCTGCTCGACATCGGCGATCCCGACATGTGGTTCTGCCGGATCAACGGAGGAAGCAGCAGGGCATGGGGGCAGCACAGGTACAACGTCGGCGAGTACACCCTCCCGGACAAGGACGAGGACGACGACTCCGCTCCCACCAAGAGAATCATCCCTCCCGTCGTCGCCGCGCTGGGAGGGAAGCTACACTTCGTCTTCTCCGAATCAAATAACCAATACGAGATGGGCGTTGTTGACCTGGATTTCAGCAACCCGTCTCCTACCGCCGAGCTCCGCACGCTCGAGGGCGTCGACGCGGCTACCAGCTTCCCGGAAGGCATGTACTCCGGCGTGCTCTGGCTGCTGGAGTCCGAGGGGGAGCTGTTCCAAGTCAGCGTCTGCTTCATGGAGTTCGACGCCGACGACATCGGCGATGTGCTTGTCCACAAGATGGATTTCGACGGTGACCGTCGCTGGCATAGGGTGCAAGACATTGGAGACAGGGTGTTCATGTTGTCTCGCGGAGGCAATGCGGCTTCCTGCTCGGCAAGGGCGTGCAACCTGCCAGGGAACCGCGTCTACTTCATGAACAACTTCTTGAAGGATGATGGGGATTTGTGCATCTACGACCTAAAGGAACAAGTCATGGAGATTCTTGCGGTTCACGAACGGGACCTGACTCTTGCGCGCACCAAACCCTATTGGATTGTTCCGCCGGCCTAATGCGACCTCACATTTGATGGCATTGCTAGCTACTTCAGCTTATTCAAGAAGGTGCATTTTGTGCTTGTGTGGCTTAGTGGTTCCACTATGTGACATATCCCAGAGGAATCTAACAGGATTAAATTTGCTACTCCCTCCCACCCATATTAGTTTTCACTAATATAGATGTATTTAGACATATTTTAGTTGTAGGTATATCTATAATAATATCAAGTAATATGAATCGGAGGGAGTAGAAGAAAACTTAATGTTTCGTTGGTAGTACTCCCTCCATTTTTTTAAAGGGATTTCTAGTTTCGTGCCCCTGGTTCGTTAGTTGTACTCAGTTTTCCCCAGCCCTTTAGTTTTTCCTCAGTTTTCCCCTCCTTCTAGTTTGAAACCCGTCGCAGACGCTCAGACGGGAGGGTTGCCGTCTGGTCAGAGGCCTTCACCGTTACCGGTGACGGCTAGGGAGCCGCGTTGGTGTTGAATTGACCGTTTCTTTCGAACTGTGTTGACTGTTGACCGGAGGAGCTCACCCAAAGCTTTCCACTCCGCCCGAGACTGGAGGAGCTCACACACCGCCCCTCCGCCGCCACGCCGTCCTGCCCTCCTACCTTATGGCGTCGTCCGCCGCCGAGCCGCCCCCGCCCCCACCACCACCCCCGGGAGGCGGAGAGGGCTCCGCCTCTGATGGCGTGTATTTCACACGTTCGTTGGGAACCCCAAGAGGAAGGTATGATGCGCACAGCAGCAAGTTTTTCCTCAGAAAGAAACCAAGGTTTAACGAACCAGGAGGAGCCAAGAAGCACGTTGAAGGTTGATGGCGGCGGGATGTAGTGCGGCGCAACACCAGGGATTCCGGCGCCAACGTGGAACCTGCACAACACAATCCAAAGTACTTTGCCCCAACGAAACAGTGAGGTTGTCAATCTCACCGGCTTGCTGTAACAAAGGATTAACCGTATTGTGTGGAAGATGATTGTTTGCAAGAAAACAGTAGAAACAAGTATTGCAGCAGATTTGTATTTCAGTATTAAAGAATGGACCGGGGTCCACAGTTCACTAGAGGTGTCTCTCCCATAAGATAAAAGCATGTTGGGTGAACAAATTACAAGTCGGGCAATTGACAAATAGAGAGGGCATAACAATGCACATACATGTCATGATAAGTACGGTGAGATTTAATTGGGCATTACGACAAAGTACATAGACCGCCATCCAACTGCATCTATGCCTAAAAAGTCCACCTTCAGAGTTATCATCCGAACCCCTTCCAGTATTAAGTTGCAAAGCAACAAGACAATTGCATTAAGTATGGTGCGTAATGTAATCAATAACTACATCCTCGGACATAGCATCAATGTTTTATCCCTAGTGGCAACAGCACAACACAACCTTAGAACTTTCTCGTCACTTGTCCCAAGTGTCAATGCGAGGCATGAACCCACTATCGAGCATAAATACTCCCTCTTGGAGTTAAGAGCAAAAACTTGGCCGAGCCTCTACTAATAACGGAGAGCATGCAAGATCATAAACAACACATATGTAATAACTTGATAATTAACATAACATGGTATTCTCTATCCATCGGATCCCGACAAACACAACATAGAGTATTACGGATAGATGATCTTGATCATGTTAGGCAGCTCACAAGATCCAACAATGAAGCACAATGAGGAGAAGACAACCATCTAGCTACTGCTATGGACCCATAGTCCAGGGGTGAACTACTCACTCATCACTCCGGAGGCGACCATGGCGGTGTAGAGTCCTCCGGGAGATAAATCCCCTCTCCGGCAGGGTGCGGAGGAGATCTCCGGAATCCCCGAGATGGGATTGGCGGCGGCGGCGTCTGCGGAAGGTTTTCCGTATCGTGGTTCTTCGCATCGGGGGTTTCGCGACGGAGGCTTTAAGTAGGCGGAAGGGCAACGTGGGGGCCACACGAGGGCCCCACACCACAGGTCGGCGCGGCCAAGGCCCGGGCCGCGCCGCCTATGGTGGCGGCCCTCGTGGCCCCACTTTGACTCCTCTTCGGTCTTCCGGAAGCTTCGTGGCAAAATAGGACCACGGGTTTCGATTTCGTCCAATTCGAGAATATTTCGTTACTAGGATTTACGAAACCAAAAACAGCGAGAAAATAGCAAACTGGCTCTTCGGCATCTTGTTAATAGGTTAGTTCCAGAAAATGCACGAATATGACATAAAGTGTGCATAAAACATGTAGGTATCATCAATAATATGGCATGGAACATAAGAAATTATCGATACGTCGGAGACGTATCAACATCCCCAAGCTTAGTTCTGCTCGTCCCGAGCAAGTAAAACGATAACAAAGATAATTTCTGAAGTGACATGCCATCATAACCTTGATCATACTATTTGTAAACATATGTAATGAATGCAGCGATCAAAACAATGGTAATGTCATGAGTAAACAAGTGAATCATAAAGCAAAGACTTTTCATGAATAGTACTTCAAGACAAGCATCAATAAGTCTTGCATAAGAGTTAACTCATAAAGCAATAAATCAAAGTAAAGGCATTGAAGCAAC
>NC_061512.1:134504330-134553460 GCF_022539505.1 Lolium rigidum
CTTGCTAATTTGGTTTGCATATTTGGTTTCTCTAGAGTCTAGATAATATCTAGTATTGAGTTTTGAACAACAAGGAAGACGGTGTAGAGTCTTATAATGTTTACAATATGTCTTTTATGTGAGTTTTGCTGCACCGTTCATCCTTGTGTTTGTTTCAAATAACCTTGCTAGCCTAAACCTTGTATCGAGAGGGAATACTTCTCATGCATCCAAAATCCTTGAGCCAACCACTATGCCATTTGTGTCCACCATACCTACCTACTACATGGTATTTATCCGCCATTCCAAAGTAAATTGCTTGAGTGCTACCTTTAAAATTCCATCATTCACCTTTGCAATATATAGCTCATGGGACAAATAGCTTAAAAACTATTGTGGTATTGAATATGTACTTATGCACTTTATCTCTTATTAAGTTGCTTGTTGTGCGATAACCATGCTTACGGGACGCCATCAACTATTCTTTGTTGAATATCATGTGAGTTGCTATGCATGTCCGTCTTGTACGAAGTAAGAGAGATCTACCACCTTAATGGTTGGAGCATGCATATTGTTAGAGAAGAACATTGGGCCGCTAACTAAAGCCATGATTCATGGTGGAAGTTTCGATTTTGGACATATATCCTCAATCTCATATGAGAATAATAATTGTTGCCACATGCTTATGCATTAAAGAGGAGTCCATTATCTCGTTGTCCATGTTGTCCCGGTATGGATGTCTAAGTTGAGAATAATCAAAAGCGAGAAATCCAAAATGCGAGCTTTCTCCTTAGACCTTTGTACAGAGCGGCATGGAGGTACCCCATTGTGACACTTGGTTAAAACATGTGCATTGCAAAGATCCGGTAGTCCAAGCTAATTAGGACAAGGTGCGGGCACTATTAGTATACTATGCATGAGACTTGCAACTTGTAAGATATAATTTACATAACTCATATGCTTTATTACTACCGTTGACAAAATTGTTTCATGTTTTCAAAATAAAAGCTCTAGCACAAATATAGCAATCGATGCTTTCCTCTTTGAAGGACCATTCTTTTTACTTTTATGTTGAGTCGAGTTCACCTATCTCTCTCCACCTCAAGAAGCAAACACTTGTGTGAGCTGTGCATTGATTCCTACATACTTGCATATTGCACTTGTTATATTACTCTATGTTGACAATTATCCATGAGATATACATGTTACAAGTTGAAAGCAACCACTGAAACTTAATCTTCCTTTGTGTTGCTTCAATGCCTTTACTTTGATTTATTGCTTTATGAGTTAACTCTTATGCAAGACTTATTGATGCTTGTCTTGAAGTACTATTCATGAAAAGTCTTTGCTTTATGATTCACTTGTTTACTCATGTCATTACCATTGTTTTGATCGCTGCATTCATTACATATGTTTACAAATAGTATGATCAAGGTTATGATGGCATGTCACTTCAGAAATTATCTTTGTTATCGTTTTACACGCTTCGGGACGAAGCGAGAACTAAGCTTGGGGATGCTTGATACGTCTCCGACGTATCGATAATTTCTTATGTTCTATGCCATATTATTGATGATACCTACATGTTTTATGCACACTTTATGTCATATTCGTGCATTTTACGGAACTAACCTATTAACAAGATGCTGAAGTGCCGGTTCATGTTTTCTGCTGTTTTTGGTTTCGGAAATCCTAGTAAAGAAATATTCTCGGAATTGGACGAAATCAAGACCCGAGGTTCCTATTTTTCCCGGAACCATCCGAGAACACCGAGAGCCGCCGGAGGGAGCCACAGGGGCCCCACACCACACCACGGCGCGGCCGGAGGGGGGCCGCGCCGCCCTATGGTGTGGGCCCCCGAGCCCCCTCGAGGCTGCCCTTCCGCCTATTTAAAGCCTCCGTCGCGAAAACCCGATGCGAAAAACCACGATACGGAAAACCTTCCGGAG
Organism: Lolium rigidum; assembly: GCF_022539505.1. Classification (NCBI taxonomy): domain Eukaryota; kingdom Viridiplantae; phylum Streptophyta; class Magnoliopsida; order Poales; family Poaceae; genus Lolium; species Lolium rigidum. The sequence goes on from NC_061512.1 coordinate 134,506,259, forward strand.
CCGCCGCCATCGCGAAGCCAAGATGCGGGGGACGGGAGTCTCGTTCCGGCACCTGCCGGAGCGGGGAAGTGCCCCGGAAGGCTTCTCCATCGACACCACTGCCATCTCCACCGCCATCTTCATCACGGCTGCTTGCTCCCATGAGGAGGGAGTAGTTCTCCATCGAGGCTCGGGGCTGTACCGGTAGCTATGTGGTTCATCTCTCTCCTATGTACTTCAATACAATAATCTCATGAGCTGCCTTACATGATTGAGATTCATATGATGATGCTTGTAATCTAGATGTCACTATGCTAGTCAAGTGAGTTTTACTTATGTGATCTCCAGGAGACTCCTTGTCCCACGTGTGTAAAGGTGACAGTGTGTGCACCGTGTGGGTCTCTTAGGCTATATTTCACAGAATACTTACTCATTGTTATGAATGGCGTAGTGAAGTGCTTATTTATATCTCTTTATGATTGCAATGTATTTTGTATCACAATTTATCTATGTGCTACTCTAGCAATGTTATTAAAGTAGTTTTATTCCTCCTGCACGGTGTAATGGTGACTGTGTGTGCATCCGTGTTAGTACTTGGCGTATGCTATGATTATGATCTCTTGTAGATTATGAAGTTAACTATTGCTATGATGGTATTAATGTGATCTATTCCTCCTACATAGTGTGAAGGTGACGAGTGTGCATACTATGTTAGTACTTGGTTTAGTCGAATTGATCTTTCATGCACTCTAAGGTTATTTAAATATGAACATTGAATTGTGGAGCTTGTTAACTCCGGCATTGAGGGTTCGTGTAATCCTACGCAATGTGTTCATCATCCAACAAGAGTGTAGAGTATGCATTTATCTATTCGTTATGTGATCAATGTTGAGAGTGTCCACTAGTGAAAGTCTAATCCCTAGGCCTTGTTCCTAAATACTGCTATCATTGCTTGTTTCTTGTTTCTTGCGATACTACTACTTGCGTTACTACTTGCTTGTTTCTTGTCTCGGGCAAAGCACTTTTACGGGTGCCGTTGCTACTACTTATTCATACCACCTGTATTTCACTATCTCTTCGCCGAACTAGTGCACCTATTAGGTGTGTTGGGGACACAAGAGACTTCTTGCTTTGTGGTTGCGGGGTTGCATGAGAGGGATATCTTTGACCTCTTCCTCCCTGAGATCGATAAACCTTGGGTGATCCACTTAAGGGAAACTTGCTGCTGTTCTACAAACCTCTGCTCTTGGAGGCCCAACACTGTCTACAAGAATAGAAGCTCCCGTAGACATCACATACACCCCTCAACAAAATGGTGTTGTTGAAAGGAAGAACCGGACTATCATTGAGATGGCAAGAACCATGTTGAGTGAATTCAACTCGCCCCACAACTTTTGGGGAGAAGCCATCTCTACGGCTGTTGATGGCGTGTAACTCACACGTTCGTTGGGAACCCCAAGAGGAAGGTATGATGCGCACAGCAGCAAGTTTTCCCTCAGAAAGAAACCAAGGTTTATCGAACTAGGAGGAGCCAAGAAGCACGTTGAAGGTTGATGGCGGCGGGATGTAGTGCGGCGCAACACCGGAGATTCGGCGCCAACGTGGAACCTGCACAACACAACCAAAGTACTTTGCCCCAACGAAACGGTGAGGTTGTCAATCTCACGAAGCTTGCTGTAACAAAGGATTAACCGTATTGTGTGGAAGATGATTGTTTGCGAGAAAACAGTAAAGAACAAGTATTGCGGCAGATTTGTATTTCGGTATAAAAGAATGGACCGGGGTCCACGGTTCACTAGAGGTGTCTCTCCCATAAGATAAAAGCATGTTGGGTGAACAAATTACGGTCGGGCAATTGACAAATAGAGAGGGCATAACAATGCACATACATGTCATGATAAATATAGTGAGATTTAATTGGGCATTACGACAAAGTACATAGACCGCTATCCAGCATGCATCTATGCCTAAAAAGTCCACCTTCGAGGTTATCGTCCGAACCCCTTCCAGTATTAAGTTGCAAAACAACAGACAATTGCATTAAGTATGGTGCGTAATGTAATCAATAACTACATCCTCGGACATAGCATCAATGTTTTATCCCTAGTGGCAACAGCACATCCATAACCTTAGAGGTTTCTGTCACTCCCCAGATTCACGGAGACATGAACCCACTATCGAGCATAAATACTCCCTCTTGGAGTTAATAGCGAAAACTTGGCCGAGCCTCTACTAATAACGGAGAGCATGCAAGATCTTAAACAACACATAGGTAATAACTTGATAATTAACATAACATAGTATTCTCTATCCATCGGATCCCGACAAACACAACATATAGCATTACGGATAGATGATCTTGATCATGTTAGGCAGCTCACAAGATCCAACAATGAAGCACAATGAGGAGAAGACAACCATCTAGCTACTGCTATGGACCCATAGTCCGGGGGTGAACTACTCACTCATCACTCCGGAGGCGACCATGGCGGTGAAGAGTCCTCCGGGAGATGAATCCCCTCTCCGGCGGAGGTGCGGAGGAGATCTCCGAGAATCCCCGAGATGGGATTGGCGGCGGCGGCGTCTCGGTAAGGTTTTCCGTATCGTGGCTCTCGGTGCTGGGGGTTTCGCGACGGAGGCTATTTGTAGGCGGAAGGGCAGGTAAGGGGCGTCACGAGGGGCCCACACCACAGGTCGGCGCGGCCGGGGCACGGGCCGCGCCGCCCTGTGTGTCGCCACCTCGTGGCCCCACTTCGACTCTCCTTCGGTCTTCGGAAGCTTCGTGGCAAAATAGGACCACAGGCGTTGATTTCGTCCAATTCGAGAATATTTCGTTACTAGGATTTACGAAACCAAAAACAGCGAGAAAACGACAGCGGCTCTTCGGCATCTTGTTAATAGGTTAGTTCCGAGAAAATGCACGAATATGACATAAAGTGTGCATAAAACATGTAGATATCATCAATAATGTGGCATGGAACATAAGAAATTATCGATACGTCGGAGACGTATCGGCATCCCCAAGCTTAGTTACGCTCGTCCGAGCGGGTAAAAACGATAACAAAGATAATTTACGAAGTGACATGCCATCATAACCTTGATCATACTATTTGTAAACATATGTAATGAATGCAGCGATCAAAACAATGGTAATGACATGAGTAAACAAGTGAATCATAAAGCAAAGACTTTTCATGAATAGTACTTCAAGACAAGCATCAATAAGTCTTGCATAAGAGTTAACTCATAAAGCAATAAATCAAAGTAAAGGTATTTTTTTTTGACGGGAATCAAAGTAAAGGTATTGAAGCAACACAAAGGAAGATTAAGTTTCAGCGGTTGCTTTCAACTTATAACATGTGTATCTCATGGATAATTGTCAACATAGAGTAATATAACAAGTGCAATATGCAAGTATGTAGGAATCAATGCACGGTTCACACAAGTGTTTGCTTCTTGAGGTGGAGAGAAATAGGTGAACTGACTCAACATAAAAGTAAAAAGAATGGTCCTTCAAAGAGGAAAGCATCGATTGCTATATTTGTGCTAGAGCTTTTATTTTGAAAACATGAAACAATTTTGTCAACGGTAGTAATAAAGCATATGAGTTATGTAAATTATATCTTACAAGTTGCAAGCCTCATGCATAGTATACTAATAGTGCCCGCACCTTGTCCTAATTAGCTTGGACTACCGGATCATCGCAATACACATGTTTTAACCAAGTGTCACAATGGGGTACCTCCATGCCGCTTTGTACAAAGGTCTAAGGAGAAAGCTCGCATTTTGGATTTCTCGCTTTTGATTATTCTCAACTTAGACATCCATACAGGGACAACATGGACAACGGATAATGGACTCCTCTTTAATGCATAAGCATGTGGCAACAATTATTATTCTCATATGAGATTGAGGATATATGTCCAAAGCTGAAACTTCCACCATGAATCATGGCTTTAGTTAGCGGCCCAATGTTCTTCTCTAACAATATGCATGCTCCAACCATTAAGGTGGTAGATCTCTCTTACTTCGAGACAAGACGGACATGCATAGCAACTCACATGATATTCAACAAAGAATAGTTGATGGCGTCCCCGAAGCATGGTTATCGCACAACAAGCAACTTAATAAGAGATAAAGTGCATAAGTACATATTCAATACCACAATAGTTTTTAAGCTATTTGTCCCATGAGCTATATATTGCAAAGGTGAATGATGGAATTTTAAAGGTAGCACTCAAGCAATTTACTTTGGAATGGCGGAGAAATACCACGTAGTAGGTAGGTATGGTGGACACAAATGGCATAGTGGTTGGCTCAAGGATTTTGGATGCATGAGAAGTATTCCCTCTCGATACAAGGTTTAGGCTAGCAAGGTTATTTGAAACAAACACAAGGATGAACGGTGCAGCAAAACTCACATAAAAGACATATTGTAAACATTATAAGACTCTACACCGTCTTCCTTGTTGTTCAAAACTCAATACTAGAAATTATCTAGACTTTAGAGAAACCAAATATGCAAACCAAATTTAGCAAGCTCTAAGTGTTTCTTCATTAATGGGTGCAAAGTATATGATGCAAGAGCTTAAACATGAGCACAACAATTGCCAAGTATCAAATTATCCAAGACATTTAAGAATTACTACATGTAGCATTTTCCAATTCCAACCATATAACAATTTAACGAAGAAGAAACTTCGCCATGAATACTATGAGTAAAGCCTAAGGACATACTTGTCCATATGCTACGACGGAGCGTGTCTCTCTCCCATACGGTGAATGCTAGGATCCATTTTATTCAAACAAAAACAAAAACAAAAACAAACCGACGCTCCAAGCAAAGCACATAAGATGTGACGGAATAAAAATATAGTTTCGGGGGAGGAACTCGATAATGTTGTCGATGAAGAAGGGGATGCCTTGGGCATCCCCAAGCTTAGACAGCTTGAGTCTTCTTAGAATATGCAGGGGTGAACCACGGGGCATCCCCAAGCTTAGAGCTTTCACTCTCCTTGATCATATTGCATCATACTCCTCTCTTGATCCTTGAAAACTTCCTCCACACCAAACTCGAAACAACTCATTAGAGGGTTAGTGGACAATAAAAATTAACATGTTCAGAGGTGACACAATCATTCTTAACACTTCTGGACATTGCATAAAGCTACTGGACATTAATGGATCAAAGAAATTCATCCAACATAGCAAAAGAGGCAATGCGAAATAAAAGGCAGAATCTGTCAAAACAGAACAGTCCGTAAAGATGGATTTTATTGAGGCACCAGACTTGCTCAAATGAAAATGCCCAAATTGAATGAAAGTTGCGTACATATCCGAGGATCACTCACGTAAATTGGCTTAATTTTCTGAGTTACCTACAGAGAATTAGACCCAGATTCGTGACAGCAAAGAAATCTGTTTACTGCGCAGTAATCCAAATCTAGTATTCACTTTACTATCAAAGACTTTACTTGGCACAACAAAACATAAAACTAAGATAAGGAGAGGTTGCTACAGTAGTAAACAACTTCCAAGACTCAAATATAAAACAAAAATACTGTAGTAAAAACATGGGTTGTCTCCCATAAGCGCTTTTCTTTAACGCTCTTTCGGCTAGGCGCGAAAAGTGTATATCAAGTAACATCAAGAGATGAAGCATCAACATCATAATTTGTTCTAATAATAGAATCATAAGGTAACTTCATTCTCTTTCTAGGGAAGTGTTCCATACCTTTCTTGAGAGGAAATTGATATTTAATATTACCTTCCTTCATATCAATAGTAGCACCAACGGTTCGAAGAAAAGGTCTTCCCAATATAATGGGGCAAGATGCATTGCATTCAATATCCAAGACAACAAAATCAACGGGGACAAGGTTATTGTTAACCATAATATGAACATTATCAACTCTCCCCAAAGGTTTCTTTTTAGCATTATCGGCGAGATTAACATCCAAATAACAATTTTTCAATGGTGGCAAGTCAAGCATATCATAGACTTTCTTAGGCATAACGAAATACTTGCACCAAGATCACATAAAGCATTACAATCAAAATCATTGACCCTCATTTTAATGATGGGCTCCCAACCATCTTCTAGCTTTCTAGGAATAGAAGTTTCAAGTTTTAGTTTCTCTTCTCTAGCTTTTATGAGAGCATTTGTAATATGTTTTGTGAAAGCCAAGTTTACGAGCGCTAGCATTGGGACTCTTAGCAAGTTTTTGTAAGAACTTTATAACTTCAGAGATGTGGCAATCATCAAAATCTAAATCATTACAATCTAAAGCAATGGGATCATCATCCCCAATGTTGGAAAAAATTTCAGCAGTTTTATCACAGGCAATTTCAACAGTTTTAGCAGTTTCAGGTAATTTTGCGCGCTTTGCACTAGGAGTAGTAACATTGCCAACACCAATTATTTTATCATTGATAGTAGGAGGTGCAGCAACATGTGAAGAATCAACATTACTTGTGGTGGTAATAGTCCAAACTTTAGCTACATTTTTCTCTTTAGCTAGTTTTTCATTTTCTTCTCTATCCCACCTAGCACGCAATTCAGCCATTAATCTTATATTCTCATTAATTCTAACTTGGATGGCATTTGCTGTAGTAACAATTTTATTTTCAATATCCTTAGGTTTAGCAGCCATTTTATTAATTAAAGAAGATTGTGACGCAGACATGTATGAGATTCGGTTTTCAGCATTTGCAAGTTTAGTTTGCAACCCATAAATCTCCATATTCAGATTTTCAAGTTGATTTCCTATATTCTTCAACAAGGTAGATTGTTCATTCATAGTTTTAGTAAACAATTTATTTTGCTCATATTGTGATTGCATAAAGCTCTTGGTGGATCTTTCAATTTCTAACATCTTTTCCTCATTAGGTGAAACATATCTACCATAGGAGTTACCATTAGCAGGATATGGCCTAGAATTTTGAGCAACCAATGAAGCTAACGGAACATTATTAGGATCAACATTAGTCCTACCATTCACAAGCATAAACATAATAGCATCAATCTTATCATTCAAGGAAGAGGATTCTTCAACAGAATTTACCTTCTTACCTTGTGGAGCTCTTTCCGTGTGCCATTCAGAGTAATTAATCATCATATTATCAAGAAGCTTTGTAGCCGCCCCCAAGGTGATGGACATAAAGGTACCTCCAGCAGCTGAATCCAATAAATTCCGCGAAGAAAAATTTAGTCCTGCATAGAAGGTTTGGATGATCATCCAAGTAGTCGATCCATGGGTTGGGCAATTTTTAACCAAAGATTTCATTCTTTCCCAAGCTTGAGCAACATGTTCATTATCCAATTGTTTAAAATTCGTTATGCTACTCCTCAAAGATATAATTTTAGCAGGGGGATAATATCTACCAATAAAAGCATCCTTGCATTTAGTCCAGGAATCAATACTATTCTTAGGCGAGAGATAGCAACCAATCTTTAGCTCTTCCTCTTAATGAGAAAGGAAACAATTTCAATTTAATAATATCACCATCTACATCCTTATACTTTTGCATTTCACATAGTTCAACAAAATTATTAAGATGGGCAGCGAGCATCATCGGAACTAACACCGTAAAATTGCTCTCGCATAACAAGATTCGATAAAGCAGGTTTAATTTCAAAGAATTCCGCTGTAGTAGCAGGTGGAGCAATAGGTGTGCATAGGAAATCATTATTATTTGTGTTTGTGAAGTCACACAACTTAGTATTTTCAGGGGTGGCCATTTTAGCAGTAGTAAATAAAGCAAACTAGATAAAATAAATGCAACTAACTAATTTTTTTGTGTTTTTAATATAGAGTGCAAGACAGTAAATAAAGTAAAGCTAGCAACTAATTTTTTTGTGTTTTGATATAATGCAGCAAACAAAGTAGTAAATAAAATAAAGCAAGACAAAAACAAAGTAAAGAGATTGGGAAGTGGAGACTCCCCTTGCGGCGTGTCTTGATCTCCCCGGCAACGGCGCCGGAAAAAGAGCTTGATGGCGTGTAACTCACACGTTCGTTGGGAACCCCAAGAGGAAGGTATGATGCGCACGGCGGCAAGTTTTCCCTCAGAAAGAAACCAAGGTTTATCGAACCAGGAGGAGCCAAGAAGCACGTTGAAGGTTGATGGCGGCGGGATGTAGTGCGGCGCAACACCCGAGATTCCGGCCCCAACGTGGAACCTGCACAACACAACCAAAGTACTTTGCCCCAACGAAACAGTGAGGTTGTCAATCTCACCGGACTTGCTGTAACAAAGGATTAACCGTATTGTGTGGAAGATGATTGTTTGCGAGAAAACGGTAAAGAACAAGTATTGCGGCAGATTTGTATTTCGGTATAAAAGAATGGACCGGGGTCCACGGTTCACTAGAGGTGTCTCTCCCATAAGATAAAAGCATGTTGGGTGAACAAATTACGGTCGGGCAATTGACAAATAGAGAGGGCATAACAATGCACATACATGTCATGATAAATATAGTGAGATTTAATTGGGCATTACGACAAAGTACATAGACCGCTATCCGAGCATGCATCTATGCCTAAAAAGTCCACCTTCGAGGTTATCGTCCGAACCCCTTCCGGTATTAAGTTGCAAAACAACGGACAATTGCATTAAGTATGGTGCGTAATGTAATCAATAACTACATCCTCGGACATAGCATCAATGTTTTATCCCTAGTGGCAACGAGCACATCCATAACCTTAGGGGTTTCTGTCACTCCCAGATTCACGGAGACATGAACCCACTATCGAGCATAAATACTCCCTCTTGGAGTTAATAGCGAAAACTTGGCCAGAGCCTCTACTAATAACGGAGAGCATGCAAGATCTTAAACAACACATAGGTAATAACTTGATAATTAACATAACATAGTATTCTCTATCCATCGGATCCCGACAAACACAACATATAGCATTACGGATAGATGATCTTGATCATGTTAGGCAGCTCACAAGATCCAACAATGAAGCACAATGAGGAGAAGACAACCATCTAGCTACTGCTATGGACCCATAGTCCAGGGGTGAACTACTCACTCATCACTCCGGAGGCGACCATGGCGGTGAAGAGTCCTCCGGGAGATGAATCCCCTCTCCGGCAGGGTGCCGGAGGAGATCTCCAGAATCCCCCGAGATGGGATTGGCGGCGGCGGCGTCTCAGTAAGGTTTTCGGTATCGTGGCTCTCGGTGCTGGGGGTTTCGCGACGGAGGCTATTTGTAGGCGGAAGGGCAGGTAAAGGGGCGTCACGAGGGGCCCACACCACAGGTCGGCGCGGCCAGGGCCTGGGCCGCGCCGCCCTGGTGTGTCGCCACCTCGTGGCCCCACTTCGACTCTCCTCCGGTCTTCTGGAAGCTTCGTGGCAAAATAGGACCACGGGCGTTGATTTCGTCCAATTCGAGAATATTTCGTTACTAGGATTTCCGAAACCAAAAACGAGACAACTAGCTCTTCGGCATCTTGTTAATAGGTTAGTTCCAGAAAATGCACGAATATGACATAAAGTGTGCATAAAACATGTAGATATCATCAATAATGTGGCATGGAACATAATAAATTATCGATACGTCGGAGAGGTATCAGCTGTCCACTACTCCAACCGGCTCTTCCTCCGCCCCCTCCACAACAAAACTCCATACGAGATTCTCACAGGTAACAAGCTTAATGTCATGTACATTCGTGTCTTTGGATGCAAATGTCTTGTTAAGAACAACAAAGGAAAGCTTGGTAAATTTGAAACTAGAACTATTGAGGGCACATTTGTTGGATATGCGGAGAACTCCCACGCCTATAGATACTACAACAAGTCCATTGGGGCTTGATGACGCGTGAAGCACACGCCCGTTGACAAGGGATTAACTTATCAATGCCTACGGGTTGTAGACTAGGGTTTTAGTCGGAAGTAGAGGGCAAGTAGATCTCAAAGGTTTCAGCCGAAAAGTACTCGACGATATGAAAACTAGGGTTTGTTAGACAATGATTCGATCCTTTCTTTGTCCCTCGACTCCCCCTTATATAGGAGGCGGAGCCGAGGGATTCGTGATACACAAGTTTACAGAGTCCGGGAGGGTTTCTAACCCGTCCCGCAAGATTACAAATAATGCTTCCTATTACAACTCTAACTTTCCTTAATAGTATCTTGGGCTTCCGAATCTTCTTGCTCTTCGGGTTATGGGCCTTCAGTAAATCCCGGGTACCATCTTCGGCAGGCCCATTGGGGTTGCCTATGTCAGTAGCCCCCGAGATTTTACTTGAATCGAAGAATCAAGGCAAATCTCCAGCTTTAATCATTCAATAACTCTGTTGAATTTATCACATATCCTTCGATATGCAATTATATATTATACAGGGATGATGGTAGTTGGGGCTAGTTCATCCGACGGATCAGGTACTAGTTAACTGCTCTAGTGGCAATCCACAAAAACCTACTTCAAGATCACGTCCCTGGACATGATCTCGGGATACTGGCGTAAACTTCGACAGGTGCCGCTTAAGGTCTTACCATTCTGTCGAGTCCCAGTCATTTTTTATCGGGTACCTAACGCGTCCGTTAGGATTTTTCTTCGTATCTGTTGATACGTAAAAAAGTAGCAAACCAACGTCAGAGACGGCGCCACGCCACTCAGAACGGATCTGGGGTCTTACCTTCGCAAATTTTGCGGCATTCAGAGATTATTCGCAACTTTGGCGCTCTGAGAATATATTGTCGAGTGCTTTTTCGGCTGCTGGAATAGCACATTTTATTGATTCAACGGATGACTTATTTTGCCTTCCCGATGGGAGTATATGTAGAGTTATTTGTATAACTCGAAATATACTCACTTCTTCTTTCTTTCTTTTTCCTCTTTCTCTCTTTTTTTTTAATAATTTCATCGGGCACGCGAACAGCGTTCCCGATGGGAGTAGCCCCCGAGGCTACAGCCAAGGACTAGTGCTTGGTTGTAGGCTCAACACTTTAATGCCTCATGTCGCTATATTGTCATTCTTTCTCGAATTTTTATATCTATCGGGTGCGCGAACAGCGCTCCCGATGGGAGTAGCCCCCGAGGCTATGGACAAATGCTTGCGTTTGGTCATAGGCTCTCGCCATTTCTATTTTGCCATACTCGGATATTTCTTTATTCCAAAGTAGCCCCCGAGCATTTGGTCAAAAACTTGTATTTGATCAAAGGCTCTCGAAATAATCAATAATCTTCTGTTGTCGCTCTTCTTATGAAACTTCATAGCCAAGATTTTCTTTTACCAAGGTGACATCATTGCTGATGATAGCCACGACCAATGTATCGGGAAGACACGAGTAATTTTCTCTCTCTGTCTTGCGGGCCCAGAAATCTCATCAATTTGACACGTCGTGCAAGTGGGGGACACATGTTCTCCGCTTTTCCTGGCGCACGCGCTGTAACGCCTTCATATTGAAATTACTTTGTTACCCCTATTCCACGTGTACACCATCTATCTCACATTTTCTCCATCCAACGGTGCGCCGATTCACCGCACCTCTTATTTAAGGTCATCGTCGTCCTCCTTCCACACTTTTGCTCGCGCCGCTCCTCTGCTCTCCTCTGCCAAAATCCTCCCTTGCGCCCCATAGTTCTTTGAGCTCCACCACGCTCGCACTGTGCTCCTGCGCCATTGTTGATGCCACCGCGCGGACTCACCGGGCACAACACTCCGAATCCAAGATGGCTTTCGCGGATCCGGGGAGCGCTGAGTGGGAGAGATCCAAAATCTCTGCCCAAGACATTAACTTGCTGAAGAAGCTGGGATCGGCAAGAAACGAGGACGCGCTGCGCTTCCCCAGCAAAGAAAGCTATCCAACCCCTCCAATGGAGTATCGGGTTAGTTTTGTTGGCCACCTCATCCGTGGCCTCTCTGCCCCCATTCACAATTTTCTTCGGGGGTTGCTTTTCGTGTACGGATTGCAACTTCACCATCTTACTCCCAACTCCATCCTTCACATCTCGATCTTTATCACCCTTTGTGAATCCTTCCTTGGAGTCCATCCTAACTGGGCTTTATGGAAGCGCATTTTTCTTTGTCGCCGCAATGGCTCTGCCAATGTCGCCTATAACATAGGCGGCGTTGTTATCTGCGTTCGCCCTGATGTCGAGTACTTCGATGTCAAATTCCCTGATTCAGTTCAAGGGTGGCGCAAAAAATGGTTGTCTATCCACGAGGAAAACCATGGGTCTGTTGAAGACAACATTCCTCCTTTTGATGGTGCCGAAAAATGCGTCGCCGCCGGTCCTGGGATGCAGAGGCTACCGACGAAGAAAAAGCGGCGACAGAGGCACTGATGACTCGCATCCACGAGCTTCAAAGTACCCGTGGCCAAGAATTGTCAGGTATCCAAATCACGGCGTATTTTCTTAGTATTAGAGTGCAGCCTCTGCAGGCTCGCAAAAATCACCTCTGGAAGTATGATGGTGACAAAGATGTGGATCGCCTGTCAGTGGATTTGCCGGTCAAGGATTTAGAAAAACTTGTCCAAAAAATCTCCTCCCTCAACAAGAAAGATCCTGTCCCCTCTTCTTGTCGCATACAGCCATATAGCGCCACCAACGCGCTCCCTAGGGTAATTTTTGTATGGACTATTTTTTCGACTACGTATTTCTGTTGACATCCTTTGCATAACTTGTTTGTCGACATTCTTATTTTTGTAGAACCATCCAGATCTTGTTTCTCTTCCTCCCCTTCCTGAAGGTGGAGAGGTCGAAGAACGGGCCGTTGTCACCGATGACAACCAGGGTACTTCTCGCCCTGAGAGTGAAGCCGCGGGTTCTCGAAAATCTGCGGTATCCTCTGAAAAGGAAGTTGATTCTGAGGCCACTGCCTCGACGCACTCCCTTCCTTCCGCTGTTTCTCCAAGGAATAAGCGGAAGAGGAATGAAGTCACCGATTCCGGCTCCTCCAAAGCCGAAGAAGTTGGTCCTTCCGAAGGGAAGACAGCTTTCGACCCTTACTTAGATGCCCTTGTCAGCTCGTAAGTCCTTATCACTCTTTGTTGTTTGGATGCGATATGCTTGTCTACATTGTTTCTTATATTGTCGACATTTTATTGTAGTGGCGACGAGGAAGAGAATCCACCTATTGACGCGGCTGCTCGAACGAGTACGTCGCGTACTTTAGTTGTTTCGGATGCTCAACATGATGTGGAGGAAACCTCGCCTCCTCAACAGAACGTCGAGCATCCAACTCCGCCTGCAAGCCCCCGTGTCCCTTCGCCGAAGAGGGCAAGGGTCGAGGCAACCAAGGAGCTTACCTTACTACCTAGTAGTTCCACGACTCCTTCCTTGGATGATGTAAGTTGTTCACTTCTTCTCTTCTATTCCGATTTTTCCAATGTTACCGACTTTTTTTTTTGCTTCCCTTTTCTTTTTGCTGTCGATCGTTTACTGTATTGATGCTTCCCACAGACGGCGCCAATTGACAAGGGATTAACTTATCAATGCCTACGGGTTGTAGACTAGGGTTTTAGTCGGAAGTAGAGGGCAAGTAGATCTCGAAGGTTTCAGCCGAAAAGTACTCGACGATATGAAAACTAGGGTTTGTTAGACAATGATTCGATCCTTTCTTTGTCCCTCGACTCCCCCTTATATAGGAGGCGGAGCCGAGGGATTCGTGATACACAAGTTTACAGAGTCCGGGAGGGTTTCTAACCCGTCCCGCAAGATTACAAATAATGCTTCCTATTACAACTCTAACTTTCCTTAATAGTATCTTGGGCTTCCGAATCTTCTTGCTCTTCGGGTTATGGGCCTTCAGTAAACCCTGGGTACCATCTTCGGCAGGCCCATTGGGGATGCCTATGTCACCCGTTGGGAACCCCAAGAGAAAGGTGTGATGCGTACATTAGCAAGTTTCCCTCAGTAAGAAACCAAGGTTTATCGAACCAGTAGGAGATGAAGGCCACGTGAAGGTTGTTGGTGAAGGAGTGTAGTGCGGCGCAACACCAGGGATTCCGGCGCCAACGTGGAACCTGCACAACACAATCAAAATACTTTGCCCCAACTTAACAGGTGAGGTTGTCAATCTCACCGGCTTGTTGTAAACAAAGGATTAAACGTATGGTGTGGAGAATGATGTTTGCTTGTGAAGAACAACGGAGAACAGAGATTGCGGTTGATTGTATTTCAGATGTAAAAGAATGGACCGGGGTCCACAGTTCACTAGTGGTGTCTCTCCAATAAGATAAATAGCATGTTGGGTGAACAAATTACAGTTGGGAAATTGACAAATAGAGAGGGCATAACAATGCACATACATATCATGATGACTACTATGAGATTTACTTAGGGCATTACGACAAAGTACATAGACCGCTATCCAGCATGCATCTATGCCTAAAAAGTCCACCTTCGGGTTAGCATCCGCACCCCTTCCGAGTATTAAGTTGCAAATAACGGACAATTGCATTAAGTATGGTGCGTAATGTAATCAACACAAATATCCTTAGATAAAGCATCGATGTTTTATCCCTAGTGGCAACAAGCACATCGACAACCTTAGAACTTTCCGTCACATCGTCCCGGATTCAATGGAGGCATGAACCCACTATCGAGCATAAATACTCCCTCTTGGAGTTACAAGTATCAACTTGGCTGGAGCCTCTACTAGCAACGGAGAGCATGCAAGATCATAAACAACACATATATGATAGATCAATAATCAACTTGACATAGTATTCCATATTCATCGGATCCCAACAAACACAACATGTAGCATTACAAATAGACGATCTTGATCATGATAGGCAGCTCACAAGATCTAAACATGATAGCACAAGAGGAGAAGACAACCATCTAGCTACTGCTATGGACCCATAGTCCAAGGATGAACTACTCACGCATCAATCCGGAGGCGGACATGATGATGTAGAGTCCTCCGGTGATGATTCCCCTCTCCGGTAAGGTGCCAGAGGCGATCTCCTGAATCCCCTGAGATGGGATTGGCGGCGACGGCGTCACAGTATGTTTTCTCGTATCGTGGCTCTCGGTACTAGGGTTTTCGCGATGGAGTGAATAAATAGGCGAAGGGGCAGAGTCGGGAGGCGGTCGAGGGGCCCACCCCATAGGCCGGCTCGCCCCCTCCAGGCCGCGCTGCCTTGTGGTGTGGGGCCGCCTTGGCCCCTCTCCGTATCTCCTTCGGTGTTCTGGAAAGCTCCGTGCAAAATAAGACCGTGGGCTTTTGTTTCGTCCAATTCCGAGAATATTTCCTGTGTAAGATTTCTGGAACCAAAAACAGCAGAAAACAGGAACTGGCGCTTCGGCATCTTGTTAATAGGTTAGTGCCGCAAAATGCATCAAAATAATATAAAGTGTATGTAAAACATGTGAGTATTGTCATAAAACTAGCATGGAACATAAGAAATTATAGATACGTTTGAGACGTATCAGGGCTATTGAAGTATCTTGTGACGTGGTGTTCTTGGAGGATAATGGCTCCCAAGTGGAGCAAGTTGTTCCATGTGTTGCAGGTAATGATGATGATCCTTCTAATGCCATCAAGCTTATGGGCATTGGACACATCCGGCCCACAGAAGTTCATATTGATGATCGAAGTGATGGAGTAGAAGTATCAAGCACGGCTCAAGTGGAGCCTAGCTCAACTCAAGCCGAACCATCAAGTGCAACTCAAGAACCATCCTCCACTCAAGATGAGTCACATTCCGAAGAACAAGAAGGAAGTCCTCACTCCACTGAGCAAGACCATGATGATGATCAAGAGACATCCTCAACTCATGATCAAGCTCAAGTGGTCCCTCATGATCAAGTACTAGCAAGAGATGAGTTCATTGATCATGAAAGAACCATTCGGAAGATCAAGGCCGCTACAAGGGCAAGTGACATGAAAGTAGATCAAGTCCTTGGTAGCATCTCAAGAGGAGTGGTAATTCGTAGACACCATGCATTACTTATCATTACTTATCACTTATTGTCAACACCATGCTTTTGTGTCTAGTTTTGAACCACTGAAGGTACATGAAGCCTTGGTTGATCCGGATTGGGTAATTGTCATGCAAGAAGAATTGGAGTGTTTCACTCGTAATGAAGTATGGTCTCTAGTTGAGAGACCCAAGGATACTCGCATCAATGTTATTGGGACCAAACGGGTATTCAAGAACAAGCAAGATGAGAATGACATTGTCATACGAAACAAAGCAAGGTTAGTGGCGCAAGGGTTTGCCCAAATAGAAGGTATGGATTTTGAGGATACCTTTGCGCCGTAGCCCGCCTTGAAGCTATTCGTCTTTTGCTTGCATTTGCATCTTTCCACAATTTCAAACTATATCAAATGGATGTGAAAAGTGCATTTTTGAATGGTCCCCTAAAAGAAACCGCATATGTGGCTCAACCCCGGGTTTCTAAGACCCATGCCGACCCAACCACGTGTATTTACTCCATAAGGCACTCTACGGTCTCAAGCAAGCTCCACGTGCTTGGTATGAGTTCCTTAGGGATTTCTTACTACATGATGGGTTTTGCATGGGTATGGTCGATTCCACCCTTTTCACCAAACGGGTTAAAGGGGGTGGCTTATTTATATGTCAAATATATGTTGATGATATTATCTTTGGTGGAACTAACCCCAATCATAACAAAGCTTTTGAGCTATTGATGACTAGGAAATTTGAGATGTCCATGATGGGAGAGTTGAAGTTCTTCCTAGGCTTCCAAATGAGGCAACTTGCAAAAGGCACCTTCATCTCTCAAGAAAAGTATGTGAAGGACATGCTCAAGAAATTCAACATGACCAATGCAAACCCAATGAAGACACCCATGCCCGTAAAGGGGCAACTTGGCTCATGTGACGGTGAGAATGATGTGGATATAAAGGTATACCGCTCCATGATAGGATCCTTGCTCTACCTTTGTGCCTCTAGGCCGGATATCATGCTAAGTGTAGGGATGTGTGCTCGTTTTCAATCTGCTCATAAGGAGAGCCATTTAATGGCGGTCAAACGGATTCTAAGATACCTTGTTCTCACTCCTACTCTCGGGCTATGGTATCCAAAGGGGTCAACCTTTGAACTCATTGGCTATTCGGATTCCGATTGGGCCGGTGATAAGGTTTACCGGAAGTCTACCTCCGGGGCTTGCCAATTTATTGGCCGGTCATTGGTGAGTTGGTCATCCAAGAAACAAAACTCCACCGCTTTATCCACCGCCGAAGCCGAATATATATCCGCGGCATCTTGTTGCACTCAATTGTTATGGATGAAGAAAACCTTGAAAGACTATGGTGTGTCTCTTGGTACGGTGCCTCTTCTTTGTGACAATGAAAGTGCAATTAAGATCGCCAATAACCCGGTTCAACATTGTCGCACCAAACATAATGACATTCGCCATCACTTCCTACGTGACCATGTTGCCAATAAGGATATTGATCTCACTCATGTGGGGACAACCTACCAATTGGCGGGTGTTTTCACTAAGCCTTTGGATGAAGCCCGGTTTGTTAACTTGAGAGGAGAACTTGGTATTCTTGATCCTAAAAACTTAGATTGAATAACTTCTTGCACTATATTCTTGCATTTATCTTGCTATCTAGCTTCGAGGCACATCACATATGGGGATAGTCATCTTACCATGTCTTGGTATGATGCATACCTATGTGTGCAACATAAATAGACCCAATGTCATTATATGGACCCAAGCATATCTCTTCGAGGTCTCATGACATTTGCGCTTTCACATAGGGGGAGTAATCCCCCTCCCCTCATTGAGCCTCAGTTACAACTTGATTTGACTATATAAGGCTAAATGATCTTATTGCAAAAATCACTTCAAAATGACTTATGATTCTTGATATATATTTTGAATCATGCCCATTGTTGCTATTTACATCTTGTTTGGATTTTCACTCCAATGGGTATGCCTAGAGAACTTTGTGTTTCCAACCCCATGTCTATGCTCATCTCACCATCATCTATCTATCTATATGTACATGTCATCATCTGAGCATTCATACACATTTACACAAAGAATAGGGGCAAAACGAGGCAAAACAAGACAAAATCAGGCGGAATAACCCTGGCCGGTCTCTGGCCCGGTTGGACCGGCCTCTGCGCCGGGCCAGCCGGCGCTAGGCCCGGTCGACCGGGCGGCAAACCGGACGTGCGGATGGTTATGTTGGGAGGAAGTTACCCCTTGGGGGTCTTCTTCCTCACTTTCCCCCTCCACCATACACACCATTGCTGCCGCCTCCACCATCCCCACCTCTTCCTAGGGCCTTCCCACCACTAGAAACCTCTCAAACTTCACCAAGTCATAGATCGGGCCCTTTGCATCATCTCCACCAAGGGATTTGGTCCCTCTCAAGCTAGTTTGGGAGATCTTGGGGATTTGGCTCTCAAGCCCTACCTAGGTGTTCTTCTTGTTCCTTTGAGCAAGGAGGACCATGTCTTCGCGTAAATTGTTCTCTCTTTCCCTCTTTCTCTAAGTTTCCCTCACACATTGCATCTTTGTTGAGGAAAAATTGAGAAATCTAGGGTTAGGGTTAGGGTTTGTAAGTCCTCATGCCATTAGAGTGTCTCACAGCACTATGCACATATTCCACTCTATTGCTATAGTCTATGTTCAAGTTTATGAGTTTTTGCATGATTTTGTGGTAGAATTTATGGGCAACACCTCACAATTCGACAGACCCGGTCTCTGGCCCGGTCAACCGGCCGCTCAACCGGCCGGTCCGGCGCGTGGCCTGGTCGACCGGATGGGCAACCGGACAGCCCGTTCTCTCATCCGGTTTGACCGGACCATACGCCGGGTTGCCCAGTTTTCGCACAACTCCGTCAAAACACTTGAACATATACTATGCTTTCTGGCTTCCCTACTTACTGATGACATGTACACTTACCCCACTGCTATCCTCGCTCTATTTGCTCATTCACAGGTGATTGGAGTGGTGAAGACTGTGGCCATCTTGCGAACAGAGGAAAGTCTACGGGGCCTCCAGGACGCCGTTCTAGTGGGCGTGTGCCTTCTAAATCACCTCAGTTTACTGACACTGGCAGCTCCGCTGGGGGAAGAAGCAAGACAGTTGGCTCTAAGAGGAAAGACAAACACGCATCCCAAGATGATGATGAAATAGTGCCAGACTACAATGTGGGCGCATCACATCTTGGTGATTCGCAGAGTGTCAGGAAGGAAAATCCGTATCGCTTTGAGCAACGGACTTACACTAGTGGGGACAGGTTCTTCTGGACCAAGACTCAAGCAAGCCTATGTGATGATTTCTACAACACTAGAGAGTGTATGAAGAATGGTGCTATTGTGATGCCCAAGACCATCAACACTGAAGAGCTTGCCTTGCATGAAGCCACCAAGTACCGCTTTGTGGTTGATACCTTGAAGGGTTTGGGACTGTATGATCTTGTGTGCCTGAAGCCCGATGATGACCAAAGAGAAGGCACCTATTGTCCCCTTCTTGTCCGTCAATTCCATTGCAACGTATTCTTCCATGATGATGAGGATCGCGCTATGACTTGGATCACTGGCAAGGAGGAGTACTCATGCACTTATACTGAGTTCTGTGAAGCCATGGGTTTTGGTGGTGGCCGTGCTCAAGGGTTCAAGATTCATTCTCGGCCTAGGCTCGTTAAAGGTGACATCTCCTTTTGTTATCCCCCGAACCCTACAGCTGGTCCTCCCACTATCTCTGGGATGTATTACTCTTATCTTGTACTTGCCAATATGTTCCGTGAGAGTCTCATCAGCAAGTCAGGCGACTCCAGTGAAGTCAGGAACTACCACCTGAATCTGATGTACTATTGCCATCCTGACAACATAAGGAAAATTGATGGCTGTGATCTCATTCATGACTGTGAACTGAAGCATTCTGTTTTGGGCCGCATGACTCCCAACTATGCTCAGTATGTTCAGCGGCTCATCAACAAGATGGTCCCTCCTCCCAACAACACGCTTGATCAAAGAATCACAATGGAACCATTCAAGTTCCCCGCTGATGTCTACGGGAGCTTCTATTCTTGTAGACAGTGTTGGGCCTCCAAGAGCAGAGGTTTGTAGAACAGCAGCAAGTTTCCCTTAAGTGGATCACCCAAGGTTTATCGATCTCAGGGAGGAAGAGGTCAAAGATATCCCTCTCAAGCAACCCTGCAACCACAAAGCAAGAAGTCTCTTGTGTCCCCAACACACCTAATACACTTGTCAGATGTAAAGGTGCACTAGTTCGGCGAAGAGATAGTGAGATGCAAGTAGTATGGATGAGTATGAGTTGTAATAGCAATCTGAATAAAATATGGCAGCGAGTAAACATGCAACAAAACAGTAAACAAACGGAGATTCGATGCTTGGAAGCAAGGCCTAGGGATCCCGCTTTCACTAGTGGACACTCTCAACAATGATCACATAATAGGACTACTCTACACCTTCTTGTTGGATGATGAACACCACTAACTGTGTAGGATTACACGAATCCTCAATGCCGGAGTTAACAAGCTCCACAATATTCAATGTTCATATTTAAATAACCTTAGAGTGCAAGATAGATCAACACAATCACACCAAGAACTAACATAGCATGCACACGGTCACCATCACACTATGAAGGAGGCATAGATCACATCAATACTTATCATAGCAATAGTTAACTGCATAATCTACAAGAGATTACAATCATAACCCACGCCAAGTACTACACGATGCACACACTATCACCATTACATCGTGTAGGAGGAATAGACTACTTTAATAACATCACTAGAGTAGCACATAGATGATATTCAACTAGATCACATAAAGAGAGAGATGAACCACATAGCTATAGCGGAGCCCTCAGCCCGGGGTGAATTACTCCCTCCTCATCATGGAGACAGCGATGGCGGTGAAGATGGCGGTGGAGATGACTCCGGGGCAATTCCCCGTCCCGGCAGGGTGCCGGAACGCAGACTTCGTCCCCGAATTGGAGTTTCGCGATGGCGGCGGCTCTGGATGGTTTTCTCTGGTTTCGTCGAACGTGGTAGGGTTTTCGCGACGGAGACTTTAAGTAGGCGGAAGGGCAAGGTTGGTGGAGTCCTGGTGGGGCCACACACTAGGCCGGCGCGGCCAGGGCTTGGGCCGCGCCGCCCTACTGTGTCCCCACCTCGTGGCCCCACTTCGTTTCCCCTTCGGACTTCTGGAAGCTTCGTGGAAAAATAGGAACATGGGCGTTGATTTCGTCCATTTCCGAGAATATTTCCTAACTAGGATTTCTGGAACCAAAAACAGCAGAAAACAGGAACTGGCCCTTCGGCATCTCGTCAATAGGTTAGTTCCGGAAAACGCATAATAATGACATAAAGTGTGTATAAAACATGTAGATATCATCAATAATGTGGCATGGAACATAAGAAATTATCGATACGTCGGAGACGTATCACCCGCTCAGGACACACGTCCGGAAGTCCCTGCCATGATGCCTTCTGAGCGCCGTTCCAAGGAACGACATGATCATGCAGCTAGCTCCAGCTACTCTAGGCGCCCCAAGCGCGGTGCCTCTCGCTTCTTCTCAAGCTTGTGGCAAATGTGCAAGAATACCAATGATGTTGCACATCAAAGTCTTGCTTTGAACCAGGAGACACGGAGGCGACATAATGAGTTCATGGCTGCAAGGAATGTCCCTGTTCCTCCTTCTGGACCTGAGATGGAGCCTGTGGTTGCACCTGCTTGGGAGATGCCTCCCATTACTGATGAGATGTTCCAGAACTTCGACCTCTACATGCATGCTCATGGTGGACTTCCCCCTAGGACTGCTCGTGCCCCTGCTGCTGCTGATGATGATGAAGAGGCTGAAGGTGATGAGGATGAGGATGAGGATGATGATGGCGAGGGCTCATATTCCGTTGGGCATGAGTTCTACTGACGGGAGCGCTAGCATCTCTCCTCTTTTCTTCGCCTTTTTGGTGTTCCGATGCCAAAGGGGGAGAAGAGAGTAGAGTCTGGGATATCACGGGGTTCTTTGGTTGTCACAAGCCATGGGTGTTGCTTTATTTGATTCTTATATGGCTTGTGCTTATTTGCTTTGCTTTCTCAAGAACCATTTGCTACTTTGAATAATTCGTGTATGGACAACTATTTGTATGCTTAATCACTCTATTAGGATGATCATGCTTTATGCTTATATATCTTGATATACTTGTCCATACCATGCTCCTAAAGATATTGGGGGAGCTTCTCATATTCCACAAATGGTGCACTTTGCATTCAAACGCAAATTTTCCAAGTGCACACATTATGGGGGAGCCGTCGTAATATCTTATAGGGAATCAAGGTTTAGAGCTTACCATAATATCTATATGTGACTCTAGCTCGGTTTGTCATCGTATACCAAAAAGGGGGAGATTGTAAGGGTATTTTACCCTTATCCATTATTTTGGTAACAACGACACCGTGCTAGAGTATTTGGCCTAATACATGTTTGAAAGGATAATCCCAGGTATTAGCCAAAGAGTCATAAATGGTGTATCAAAGGAACAAGGAGGCTAAAGGAGACCCCCACTTCAACAACAATCAAAAAGGGGTCTACAGTAGGAATCCGGTCAAAAGCCCGTTGGACCGGCCCGTGCGCCGGCAGGCTCCGGTCTGCCGCCCGGTCGACCGGGCGCACGGCCGGGCGCTCCGGCGCCAACCGGCCCCTGCGCTGATGCCTTCCGGGCGACGTACTGGACGACACGGAGTTGCCCCCGGTTGGGGTCCGGTCTGCCACCCGGTTTGTACCGGCGGGTCCGGTCCCTGGCCCGGTCCGACCGGGTGCATGACTGGGCGCTCCGGCGCCGACCGAGCTCTCGCTGACTGCAACCGGAGGGAGTACTGCGCGACATTTCGAGGCTCCGGTTGGAGTCCGGTCTGCCGCCCGGTTTGGACCGGCGGGTCCGGTCCCTGGTTCGGTCCGACCGGCCCCTGCGCCGGGCGATCCGGTCTGTGGTCCAGTTGACCTGGAATCTCGGGAGAAAGCTGAGTTGGCAAGTGAGCAACGACCAGATTTCAAAGAACACTATAAATACCCCTTCTCCTACCTCTGAAGGGGTAGGCACTACACTACAAGCTGTTCTTGAGCTCTCTCTCTCATACTCCATTGCTAGAAACACCAAAAGCCTCAGATCTCCCTCCTCCTCCACCCAAACTCAAATCCCTCCGGGGAAACGATAGAGGAGGACCCGATCTACCTGTTCTACCAAGCCAAATCTCATTCCCCTTGTATTCATCAAGAAGCTTGCTCTCTAGGGTTCCTTGGAAACCCTAGGTGGGCAAGAGTGGTCCGAAGCATCCAGGCCGTGGATTTGCTCCCGACAAGATTGTGAAGGTTTGGAGGCTACCTCAAAATCTACCACAAGTGAGTGAGCTATTCCTTCGTGGGATAGGCTCCGGAGAATAGGGTGAGCCTTCGTGGCGTGGGGAATCCTTCGTGGGACCTCCACCCTCCAAACGTGACGTACCTTCTTGCAAAGGAAGGGAACACGGGAATACATCCTCGTCTCCGCGTGCTATCGGTTATCTCTAACCGAACTCCTTACTTGTGATATAACTGCCTGTGAGAGCCTTCGTGCTTGAGTTACTTGTATCCTCATATAGATTGTTTCACCTAGTTTGCATTAGGCTCATCTTTATATTCCGCAAAGCCTAATATTGCAAAGAAAGAATTAAAATCTGTAGAAACCTATTCACCCCCTCTAGGTTTACCATCTCTGAACTTTCAATTGCAATGTGAAGCAACACCATCATTAGAGTTGCTAGGATTAGTAACAAGTGCAACTGATTTGGAACCAGTTCCCCTAGCAAGAATGTCTAATTCATGAGTTTTCAATTTTGAGTATAAGATATCAAGTGTAGGTGTGTTCATGATAGTAGACTCTCTAATAGATGTAACTTTCATCTCCCATATGGATATATCTAAAGCACTTAAAAGTTCCCTAGAAGCCTCAACATCAGTATAGATAACACCTAAAGCACGTAAATTGCTGAGAATCTTATTAAACTGAGCAAAGAATTCATCTAAAGATTCACTTGTCTTCATCTCAACCCTCATGTATTTATTTTTGTACATGTCTTGACACAACTACTTAACCGAGTTTGATCCTTAATAGCTACAGAGTGCGTTCCATACCTCATTAGCCGATGCAAGGTGAGAGACGCGGTCGAAGTCAACTTCGTTCTAGAACTTGGATGATGTAGTTCCTCGCCTTATAGTTTTTCTCCATGTGGACCAAGTTTGATGGGGTGATAGCATCATCCGCAGGCAGCTCTTACGACTTGGCGACTTTCTCCCAGATGGCATAGCTTTGTGCCATAATGTATGCCTTCATCTTCGCCTTCCAGAACTGAAAATTAACACCAGCGAACACATAGGGTTTGGTAGAATACCTATCCATATCTTACAATTCTAATCAACTTGTTAAGATAGCATTAAAATTACTTGGCTCTAATACCAAGTGTGGAACCGAGGTAGGCAATCATAGGGGGGCGGGGGTTAATGATTGTGCGGAAGCAAATTGAAACTTTTCCCAAAAGTTTGAACCCTAAAACCCTAATCTGATAGTGACAATAAAACAGATGTGAATTTACATCTACTGAACAAAAAATTATGTATGAGTACGTAACGAAAGGTATGGAAAATATCTACCTAATGGGACAAGAATCAGCTCAAATGGATCCACCAAAATAAATATAGGATCAGAACAATAACAACTGATAGAAAGTTAGGGGAATTAAAATCTTGAACCAATTTTGAGGAACAACGAGAAAGATGGATGAATCACAATGCAATCTTCCCTTGATCTCGCGAGAAACTTGCAGCAAAGTGTTAGAAAAGATCTAGCACGAGGATTCCACGAAGATCTGAGAAGAACAAAGATGTCACCGCCAATGAATCTCTTTATTGCAACGATGTCGATCAATTACAGAAGATGCAACCATGCATCAAAGAACTCTCCAAGATTAAATCTAGATCCAAGCTCCGAATTTCCTCAAGTCCCGCATGACCTTGATCCCTCGACCCCAACTTCTCCTAAGCTTCATTCCTCGATCCCATCATCGACCACGTTCCTTGAGCTCCGGTAACACTGGAAAAGCAAATACAACAAATAACCAGTACGAGCACAAGCCTATGACTCGACTTAGGGTAAGTTCAACACAACTCACGCCATATTTTTTTACATAAGGAGCTAATGAATCAACACACCGCTAGCAAAGCACTAAGTCCAACATACGATACACGACACCATACAAGTATCCATATTACGAGAAGTACCCACATCAATGTTTCACTTAAGCACTTGACAATGTTACACATCACCTATGATCTCACAACTTGGAGAGTATTAACCACATACAAACACTTTTGTTTTCAAAATATAATCGAGTAGGTGGTGGATGACTGGAATGATTGGAGCCACATGTCAGCGTGCATCTGGGCTCACCTTCGCAGCCTCCTCGTTCTTTCCAGAGAGGACAGGTGCTCGTTTCCCCGCCAGCAAGAAAAGTACACGCGGTTTCCCTGCTCACCGACACGCGGGCCCCACGCACCAGTCCCCATAAACAAAGCCGTCCCCGTCCCCGTCCCAAACTCCAGCAACAACCGCCGAGACTTCGCAATCAGGTCCTCCGATTCCTCTCCCGCAGACTCAGAAACCCTAGACCATCCCGCCTTCTTCCCGCACGCGACGAGCGAATCCAAGGTGAGTCCCGTCGAATCCGCCCTCCGGCACCCGCCTCCTCGCGCTCCCCGCCTCACGACGGGCCCTCCGGTGCAGGTTTCGGCCCTAGCGCGCGCTGGATCTGGCGCGGCAGCTCCCGGAGGCCGCGTACTACTGCCTGCTCTTCGCGGCGTCGGCGGCCGTGCTCGGGCTCCTCGGCGGTGCTGCGCGCTATATGCTTCCCCGCAAGCGGGAGATCGTCGCGGGCGAGGTCGAGGACTTGCAGAAGAAGACCCGCGCCGGGGAGGGGGAGGCCGGCAAGGAGGCAGAGGACGCGGCAGCCATGGCACCGCCCAAGGGGATGGAGATCGATGAGGACCTCCACAGCCGCCAGCTCGCCGTCTACGGGCGCGAGACCATGAAGCGCCTCTTCGCCTCCAACGTCCTCGTCTCTGGGCTCCAGGGCCTCGGTGTCGAGATCGGTATGTGTACTCCAGCCGGACCTCCTCTAACTAACTAGCTTGCTTAATTTTTTTCCATAAAACGTCACCTTGTATGTGTGGTAAGTGGGTCAGCTATTAAAAAGGAAACCGGCAACTTGTTTGCTAATAATTATGTTGTTTTTTAATTTCTTTCCCAATTAGATGTAGCTTAGTGACCTAGGAATTCCTATTGCGTTTTCCGTACCTAAATTTTTTCTGCTCGTAATTAGTACATGCTCCTGGCTATGCTCTCGCTCTGCTGGGATTGTTGCTAGTTTGATCCAAGGATAGTGATGAAGGATTGCCCTCTTATCTAGACGTACTCTTATTATTCTGTCCCATGATTTGTCTTTTAACCATCCAGTCAAAACTTTTATCTTCCTTTGCTCTTTAACCAGTGTTTTTCATCACAACCCAATGCTGACAAGTGTTGTTTAAACCGTCAAATCCAGAATTGTTGTGTTACTCTATCAAGTGCCTCTTGCTTACAAACTGTTAGTCTACAATCATGGCATGATGGGCAAACTGTAATGTGCATAGATAATGCTGACATTTTTGTAATAATACCAAGAATAGTTTTTATCGGTGATAACAAGTTGATACCTGGCACCATAAGGCTTGAGCCTTTACTTTTTGTCCTGCTGGTTAATTTGGTTATTGGATGCATGCTGAGATGTCAGTTTCTCATTAAGGCACACACCAGGAGTATTTGAGTACAAAAACAAATTATAAGTTTATTTAGATGCTTGTCATTCAATGTATTATTGAGCTTTTCAAACTTGAAGAGGTTTTGACAGTTTTGATTATGGGATGGTAAAAACCATTGGCTTATACTTGATCTGGTAACCATGTATTCCTGCAGCAAAGAACCTTGTGCTAGCGGGTGTCAAGTCTGTAACCTTGCACGATGATGGTAATGTGGAGCTATGGGACTTATCAAGCAACTTCTTCCTCTCGGAGAATGATGTTGGGCAAAATCGTGCTCAAGCTTGCGTACAGAAGCTGCAAGAGCTTAACAATGCTGTTCTCATCTCTGCTTTGACCGGCGATTTGACCAAGGAGCAACTTTCTAAATTTCAGGTGCGCCAGCATGAAATTGATCTATGGTCTCCTAGCTTGCTATTTCATTCTTTGTACTTGTACGTGCCTTCAGTTTAAGGTTTTATATCATGCTTGAACTTTCTGTGTATGTTAGTTGTAGCAACAGGCTATCTGTCTTGCTATTTAGTTTTGGTATTGAAATTATGCACCAGTTTTGTGAACAACTAGCGTGTAGAAAAAAAGCCTTGCACCATAACTGTGGCATTTATCGAACATCACTTAAAATACTCCCTCCGTTCCATATTAGTTGTCGCAGATTTGGATGTATCTGCGACAATTAATATGGAACAGAGAGAGTAATAAAGTAAATATAGTCCTATAAATTTTTGGTCACAATCTCATAATAATCGAGGTATGTTGAAGTGTGTACACTGTAAAATTGTATATGAAGTATAATGTTTTTAATCTTGCATATTATCAAGGGATTTCCATGAGATTCTGAAGAGGCTTCACCTACCTGACTATTTAGATAGTGTAGGTTTCTATAATCTATATGTATTTCCATGCTCCATTAACCCCTTGGTTTTACCTTCATTTATTTTTGCGTGATTTTGGTCCTGAAATATAAATTTATTTTAACTGCGAATTTTATATTTGGTAATTTGTGTTCTGTTAACTGAGCAAGTGTTGGCCTTGGCAATATTTATTGTGACATGTCATTTGTCTGCTATAAATTTGTTCATGTGCTCCATCATACCAGCATATCCTACAAAGAGATGTTGTTTGTCCAATGCAACTGAAATTTCATAGCCATGTTCTTGTTTTGACGAATGACAATGTTTTCATTTTGGCGTTGCACTTCAGTTTGCAGTATATGAGTTTTTGAGGTGGATTAGATGACTCTTCTGGTGTTTGTTATGAAATTTGTTTATATGCTTCTTGATTTACACTGGTATATTTGGTCATTTTCTCATCCTCAGAATAATCACTTCTATATGTACTTACAGGCCGTGGTCTTTACTGATATCAGCTTAGAAAAGGCAGTTGAGTTTGATGATTACTGCCATAGTCATCAGCCACCCATTGCTTTCATCAAGTCTGAAGTTCGCGGTCTTTTTGGCAGCGTATTTTGTGATTTCGGTCCTGAGTTTACAGTTTTAGATGTGGATGGAGAGGAACCACATACAGGAATTGTTGCATCGATCAGTAATGACAATCCAGCACTTGTGTCCTTTGTGGATGATGAGCGTGTGGAGTTCCAGGATGGTGATCTAGTTGTTTTCTCTGAAGTCCATGGAATGACTGAGCTGAATGATGGGAAGCCAAGAAAGGTCAAGAATGCAAGGCCTTTCTCATTTCAGTTAGAAGAAGACACCTCTTCGTTTGGCGCATACGTTAGAGGTGGCATTGTCACACAGATCAAGCTACCAAAAGTTATTAAATTCAAACCCTTGAAAGAGGCCATGGTAGAGCCAGGAGAATTTCTCATGAGTGATTTCTCCAAATTCGAGCGCCCACCTCTTCTGCATTTGGCATTCCAAGCTTTGGATAAGTTTAGGAGTGAGTTGAAGAGATTCCCTGTTGCTGGGTCTATTGATGATGTGCAAAAGGTGATAGAGTATGCTGATAGCATTAATGAAACTCTGGGTGATAAGAAACTTGAAGGAATTGACAAAAAGCTCCTGCACCATTTTGCCAGTGGTTCCAGGGCTGTTCTGAACCCTATGGCTGCAATGTTTGGTGGTATTGTAGGTCAGGAGGTCGTGAAAGCATGCTCAGGGAAATTCCATCCACTGTATCAGGTTAGAATCTGCTGTCTCTTGTCTTGAGTATATGATTTACATTGAGAACAGAGCGTCGCTCTGTTGGTTAGGTGTGCGGGAGCGCACTCCGGCCACCCGGGTTCGAGTGCTGAGTATGACCCGGGGCTCAGGAGTTTTCTTCTATAAAAAAATGCCAACAGGTGCTAGTGCCTGGGTTGGTCTCGTTTTTTTTTAGTATATGATTTACATTTATATACAGTTATTTGTAACGTCAATTGTTTTAATTTTGTAGTTCTTCTATTTTGATTCTGTCGAGTCTCTCCCTGTTGACCCCCTGGAACCTAGTGATTTGAAGCCAGAGAACACTAGATATGATGCTCAAATCAGTGTATTTGGATCTAAGCTTCAGAAGAAACTGAAGGAAGCAAAAATCTTTATGGTTGGTTCTGGGGCACTTGGATGTGAATTTTTGAAGAACCTGGCGCTAATGGGTATTTCTTGCAGTCAGAATGGAAGGCTGACTGTGACAGATGATGATGTTATTGAAAAGAGCAATCTGAGTCGCCAGTTCCTTTTCCGTGACTGGAACATTGGACAGCCAAAGTCCACGGTTGCTGCCACTGCTGCTATGGAAATTAATCCTAAGCTTCATGTTGAGGCCCTTCAGAACAGAGCAAGCCCCGAGACCGAAAATGTGTTTAATGATGCCTTCTGGGAGAACCTTGATGCTGTTGTCAATGCCCTTGACAATGTGACTGCAAGATTGTACATAGACTCAAGATGTCTGTATTTCCAGAAGCCACTGTTGGAATCTGGGACTCTGGGTGCTAAATGCAATACACAGATGGTCATCCCTCACTTAACAGAGAACTATGGGGCGTCGAGGGATCCACCTGAAAAGCAAGCACCTATGTGTACTGTGCATTCATTTCCTCACAATATTGATCATTGCCTAACCTGGGCTAGGTCTGAGTTTGAGGGTTTACTTGAGAAGACTCCCACTGAAGTAAATGCGTTTCTGTCAAATCCTACTACGTATGTAAGTGCTGCAAGAACTGCTGGTGATGCACAAGCTAGAGATCAGCTTGAACGTGTTATTGAGTGTCTTGACAGAGACAAGTGTGAGACGTTCCAAGATTCTATTACCTGGGCCCGGCTTAAGTAAGTGTACCCCCATGCCCTCCCTCCTCTCCTTCACAATTGTATGACTTATTTATGCAACGGAGTTATGATTTTTGAAATAATTGCAGCTAGATCTTTTGTATTGTGAGTCTACTTCGCAGGGCTCTGTTAATCATACTTCTAATGTTACCTTACTGCTTTCCTGGTTGTCTATCTCAGGTTTGAGGATTACTTCTCCAATCGTGTGAAGCAGCTGGCATTTACTTTCCCAGAAGACTCAATGACCAGCTCTGGTGCTCCTTTCTGGTCTGCTCCAAAGCGGTTCCCACGACCTGTGGAGTTCTCGTCTAGTGATCAAAGTCAGCTTAGCTTTATTTTGGCTGCTTCAATATTAAGGGCAGAAACTTTTGGAATACCCATACCAGAGTGGGCCAAAACCCCAAACAAGCTTGCTGCTGAAGCTGTCGACAAGGTGATAGTCCCTGATTTCCAACCAAAACAGGGGGTTAAGATAGTTACAGATGAGAAGGCCACTAGTCTATCCTCTGCATCTGTTGATGATGCTGCTGTCATTGAAGAGCTTATTGCTAAGTTGGAAGACATTTCCAAAAGACTACCATCAGGGTTCCACATGAACCCAATACAGTTTGAGAAGGTCAGCATATCATATTAATCCTTGTAAAACTTCACTGATTTACTATGAATTATTTCCGTCAACTTATTTTCCATACTACCTTGCATGCTAAATGCTCGATTTCATGGCAGAACAAAAATTCCTAATTTTCTTGTTTTTGCTTTTTCATTTGGTATGGCAGCAATGCATCTTACTCCTATGTATCCTGAAGTTACTTGTATGAAGAGTTGATGAGCTGCTTTCTGTATTTTGCAGGATGATGACACTAATTTCCATATGGATGTTATAGCTGGTTTTGCCAACATGCGGGCAAGAAACTACAGTATTCCTGAAGTGGACAAGCTGAAAGCCAAGTTTATAGCTGGCAGGATCATCCCAGCTATCGCCACCGCAACTGCAATGGCCACTGGCCTTGTCTGCCTCGAGCTTTACAAAGTCCTTGCTGGTGGACACAAGGTCGAAAATTACCGCAACACATTTGCGAACCTCGCGATCCCCCTCTTCTCGATTGCTGAGCCAGTCCCGCCCAAGACCATTAAGCATCAAGAACTGTCATGGACAGTCTGGGACCGGTGGACTGTGACCGGCAACATCACACTGAGGGAGCTCCTGGGGTGGCTCAAAGAAAAGGGCCTGAACGCTTACAGCATATCCTGTGGCACTTCGCTGCTGTACAACTCCATGTTCCCCAGACACAAGGAACGGCTGGACAGGAAGGTGGCAGATGTTGCCAGGGATGTGGCAAAGATGGAGGTGCCTTCTTACAGGCGCCATCTCGATGTTGTGGTGGCTTGTGAGGATGATGACGATGAAGACGTCGACATCCCACTTGTTTCGGTCTACTTCCGCTGAAGGCCTTCATCTGCATTTATACCGCCTTGTGGTTGGTCTTGTCAAAATGATAGACAGGGTATCACTTTATGGCTTACTGTAAGCTGAGTGGGGTTTAAGCCACATCACTGACTTCCCTATCATCTCGATATTGCTTGTTCGGCTCATTGGGTCAGATCTGGTGTTGTTACTGGACATCACGAGACTAGTTTACTGGCTTACAGAATGGCCTTGATAATTATTGTTTGATACACAACTAAAATGGGTCCTTTGTTTTGTTGGCAAATGTTGTCTGAATTTTCTTTCTGATGTATGTTGCCTTTGCTGTGTGCCATGGCCCACGAGTCCGTATGTGTGTTGTTAAGTGGGAGAATTTCTTGTTTCGCCACTTGTATGGCTTAGTGAAATGCTACTCCTATGTTTTCGTTAATGTTATCAGGAGTTGCATCTTGGGCACATTGTGGAGATGGTGGTGGTATAGTTGGCCACATGAATGCCAGATGGACAATTTTTGCTTGATGCTATCAGTTCAATTAAGTGAAGGGTCAAGTAACATGCGTGGTTGGCGTATGCGTTCCCACCGATGCACCAACCGGCGTGATCTTGTCTACACTGTCGGGCTGATGGAGTGATGGTGCATGTTATGCCCAGGTTACCGTCTTCACGACTCGCGATGTAGTCGTAAAAGTGTTAAAATTTAGGTGATGTAACGGAAGAAACGAGGACCCGAATGTTGGGAATATTTTATAGGAGGTTCTAACTATGAAAAGAAAAAAATTGGGGTGTTGCGAGAATCGAACTCGCGACCTCTCGCACCCGAAGCGAGAATCATACCACTAGACCAAACACCCGTTGTTGTTAAACATGCAGAAACTAGCTAATTGAAGTTTTAAGAAAAGCGAGTCAATTGTAGGCAAAATATTTTTTTCACAGATTGTTGGCAAAATATTGTTACTGAGTTCACTCGTGAAGGGCAATGTCTGCACATGGGCTATGGTGTCCACTGAAACAACACCATTTCTCTAAATACTTCTATTTCACTGCATTGAGAAATGGAAACAAGTAAAAACACCGATTGAGAATAAAACCTACACAAGCTGGATAATCTTACATGTGTCGAATAGCCCCATGCATGGGCCATCAATATCAACAAGGGAAAACTTAAGAATGATGAAAGTATCCCCATGGACCGCCAACATCAATAGGTGAACACCTAAGATTGTTGAAAGAATCAGATCCATTGGATATAGTCCTACATGTGTTGAATTTTCCCATGGGCCTCCAACATCAATAGGTGAAAACGTAAGATTGTTGAAAGAATCATATCCAAAGGACACACTCCTTGCAAGTTTTGTTGTTGAGCCACTGCTTCACCGTCGTACCATAAATATCGCAAAAATGAAACAAGAGAAGCACCGATGGAAACAAACTTAACACAGTCAATACGCGAGACCAAAGCACCATGGACCGTAGGTATCAATTATAGATTTGAGGACCATAGTGTTTAAGTCCACGAGGTTCCATTGCCCCATGTTTGTACTAAAAATTTAACAAGCCACCGCTAGGCTTTTGAGTTTCTAAAGATGTTAATGCCGAACATAATCTAGACATATGAAGGTACACACCATGTCAAAGCAATTCGTCCAACCTATTCCTCGAAGCGTAGAAGTCAGGTCGAATTTCTTAGTTTAAAGATGATGTTTAGGACAATGCTTGATAATTTCCCTGAAGAATAGCCAGTTCAGCTCTTCCTTTAGCTGAAGATGTAGGTGATCAGTCACGGTCCTTCCTTCAAACATGTCTCCACCATGAGACAGCAAGAGCACATTAAAAGAAGTGATGACCTCTTCTTCTCTTTTCGAGAACGATAATTTTTTCTTTCAAGAATGTTGATGGCCTCTTCTAGAGACGTACATAGGTAGGCCCAGTGATGAAGGACGGAAATGATATATGGTAGGGTGATTATTTTTTTAGAAAATAATAAAGTACCAAAATAGTAGTAATGATACATTAATAATAATATAAATGATTGTAACACAATCACTTAGAAAATATTAAAATGTTTTATTTGATTATAGTTAGAACCTCCGTGCATACCAAATTGTCATCTGAATGGCAAAGCTTTACCCTTTTTTAAAAAATATTCTGTAATTCTATCGATTTTTTTTTGAATATCAGTCGTTCGATGTGCAACTCAATCATGATGATCTTTATCGCCATGAAATATATTTTAACAGTTATCATCCCCACCGGTAAAGCAAAGCCAATCATTGAGCCTATAATGTCACCGGAGGAAATATGATGTGCCTCACAAATATCAAGAAATCTTTAAAATCACTAATTGATTGTTGTTGTCGAATGGTGATAAGGAGTTTTTTCCTCGCTCCCTCGCTCCCCCTGCGGGGCGATCGGGGCGCCTGTAATATCCCAGGTTTAGAGACGATCGAGGGGTAGAATTTACAAAGGGATGTGCATTGCATCATAAAATACGGGGAAATTTCGCGCTTTTAAAAGAAAACTGCATCGAAGGGGGACAAGTTTCTCTCTCGACACCTTACAGGGTTAGGGTCTCGAGAGTGCGATAGACTTGGACCTTAATTAACTAAATTAGGGTTTTCGAGAGGAGAGGGGAACATTGCATCTCAAATTAAGTTGCATGATTGAATTCAAATAAGATATGTTTGAATTTCAAAATTCAAATATTAATTGAATATATCATAATTCAAATTCATTAACACAAATAGATAAGCAAACATGTAAAAGAATATCACATATAATTAAAGCTCATTAGAGAAATTTGAGCTTTATTGATTATCACACAATTTACATGGTCAATTACAATATTCCAAATTGAATTATAAATGTTACAACACTTTACAGAAATTACAAGAAATGAAAAGGAAAATGAAAAATTACAAAGATGATCACATAACTAAACTACAAGCTAGATTTCTTCATGAAGTCTTGATCATCTTCTTTGATCCCTGTAAACAAAACAACACAAGGAAATGAAACATTAGGCCAAGTGTGGCAGGTTAGCAAAACAAGTGAATTGAGAGGATAATCTCAACACTGCCGGGAGAGCCAAGCCAGGGACCAAGTCCCAACCTGTGAAACACACAGGAAGCTCACAAGGAGAGCTGCATGCCCTCCATACACACACACAGCCAGGGGAGAAGAACCCCAGTACATGCACTGTTGTCGACCAAAGGAGTACAAGGAGGGCCAGTATAAAAGGTTTTCACCAACAAACCCTAGAATTCCATCGACAGGATCTCCAAGGGTAAGAACTACAAGAACTTGTAGAACAGGAAGAACACCAAAGCCTTCCAAACCAGCCAAACCATCCATAATAGTTCCACCAAGAACTGTTGTTGTAGAGCAAGCCACAAGGAGGGAATCAAGCACAAGCTAGGCAGGAGGAGAAGGGCAAGCAAATCAACCATCCAGAAGCAAATCCTCTACACCAACACCTTTCTAGGAGCTGGAGTGAGGTATACTAAGATAAACATGAGCAAGCAACTGTTTTTCTCATAAATAAGCATATGCACCAATCACAGAAGCAAAAATGGGTAGAAACCCTGTTTGTATCATCATCTTGCTACTAGCCATTTGGTGCAAGCAAATATGGGAGAAGCCAACAGGAAATCACCCAAGGGAACACTGGTTATGCCAAATCAGTGGCATAACCAAGGAAATCCAGCATGGATATGATCCTATCTAGCCAGCCAAAGTCACCTAGCACCTATAACTAGTTACACCATCAGACAGATAGACAATATAGTGTCTATTCATGTTCTCAACATCAAAAGCCACTGTAAATCCAATCAAGGATCAACCAGATAGCATGTGAGAGCCACAACAAAGCCACAGAGGGGGAGCCACCCTTGGACAGCACAAAAGGGCTGTCAGGGTCACCTCAAACCCTAAAACAGATAAGCAAGCCACTACATCATTACCCAGAAGGGTTCAGAGTGAGCTAGGGTTCCCAACAATTGTTGGCATCCCTCTAGCTCAAGTCATTTAACTAAAAGAATCATAACTGTAGAAACAGTTCATCTCAATCATCCATATAATCTAGCCAAGCTACACAGATAATTGAAATACCAAGTCTAGACACTTGCAAATGATCCAGATGATCACTGCAAGCAACAACAGGTGCTGGAATAGGCATAAGTATACACCAACATATGCCTGTGTGTCACACAGACACAAGGGAGAGCATCAGTGAGACACCAGCATGGTACATCAGCCATTTATCAAGCAATTGATGATCATATGATCATCAGGGACAGTAGCAGGACAATTAAATTCATGCATTTACCAGAACCAACAGGAGGTCCTGGTGATCGAATGATCATCCAGAGCCACAATTAATCAACTCATATATCACAGATAAATAAATATATGCATGTGAATTGTATCTATAAGCACATCATCAAGAGAGGGAGCTGTCTAGCCAACAATCATGCTCAGTTGAGCATTTCCATGAATTAGAACACAATGAACAAACCACCAGAGGCACTGGCACTTGCTAAAAGCAAGAACTACTTACAGTAGTGAGCCAGGGGGCCAGAACATTAGCATATCACAAGTAATTAAGCAACAACAATGGCTAGGGTTGCTCAGATGAGCATCTAGATAGATAGTAGCATGCACAACCACAGGAATGAGCAGAGACAGTAAGCAAGGACATGGAATAAGCATCAGCAAAGCATAGAACAGGGCTAGTAGAGCAGTAGCAGCTAGTAACCATGGCACATAGAGCAGCAGCAGCTAGCACACCATGGCAGCACAAGCAGTAGCATGGCGCAGAGCACATAGACGCAGGAGCAGCAGCAACACCACCACCTGGACGCCAAGGCATCCAGTGGTGGAGGAGGAGGAAGATCAGGTGAGAGAGAGAGAGAGAGAGAGGAGGGGAACACTTACAGGCGAAGCGGAAATGAGCACGGCCATGGCGGCACGGCGGCACACGCCGGGTGATGGCGTGTATTTCACACGTTCGTTGGGGAACCCCAAGAGGAAGGTATGATGCGCACAGCAGCAAGTTTTCCCTCAGAAAGAAACCAAGGTTTATCGAACCAGGAGGAGCCAAGAAGCACGTTGAAGGTTGATGGCGGCGGGATGTAGTGCGGCGCAACACCGGGGATTCCGGCGCCAACGTGGAACCCGCACAACACAACCAAAGTACTTTGCCCCAACGAAACGGTGAGGTTGTCAATCTCACCGGCTTGCTGTAACAAAGGATTAACCGTATTGTGTGGAAGATGATTGTTTGCGAGAAAACAGTAAAAACAAGTATTGCAAGCAGATTTGTATTTCGAGTATTAAAGGAATGGACCGGGGTCCACAGTTCACTAGAGGTGTCTCTCCCATAAGATAAAATCATGTTGGGTGAACAAATTACGATCGGGCAATTGATAAATAGAGAGAGCATAACAATGCACATACATGTCATGATAAGTATAGTGAGATTTAATTGGGCATTACGACAAAGTACATAGACTGCCATCCAACTGCATCTATGCCTAAAAAGTCCACCTTCAGGTTATCGTCCGAACCCCCTCCGGTATTAAGTTGCAAAGCAACAGACAATTGCATTAAGTATGGTGCGTAATGTAATCAATAACTACATCCTCGGACATAGCGCCAATGTTTTATCCCTAGTGGCAACAGCACAACACAACCTTAGAACTTTCTGTCACTGTCCCAGGTGTCAATGCAGGCATGAACCCACTGTCGAGCATAAATACTCCCTCTTGGAGTTAAGAGCAAAAACTTGGCCAGAGCCTCTACTAATAACAGAGAGCATGCAAGATCATAAACAACACATATGTAATAACTTGATAATTAACATAACATGGTATTCTCTATCCATCGGATCCCGACAAACACAACATAGAGTATTACGGATAGATGATCTTGATCATGTTAGGCAGCTCACAAGATCCAACAATGAAGCACAATGAGGAGAAGACAACCATCTAGCTACTGCTATGGACCCATAGTCCGGGGGTGAACTACTCACTCATCACTCCGGAGGCGACCATGGCGGTGTAGAGTCCTCCGGGAGATGAATCCCCTCTCCGGCGGGGTGCCGGAGGAGATCTCCGAGAATCCCCCGAGATGGGATTGGCGGCGGCGGCGTTTCGGAAGGTTTTCCGTATCGTGGTTTTTCGCATCGGGGCTTCGCGACGAAGGCTTTAAGTAGGCGGAAGGGCAGAGTCGGAGGGCTGACGAGGGGCCCACACCACAGGGCGGCGCGGGCCCCCCTCTGGCCGCGCCGCCTTGTGGTGTCGCCACCTCGTGGCCCCACTTCGTATGCTCTTCGGTCTTCGGAAGGTTCGTGGCAAAATAGGACCCCGGGTCTTTGTTTCGTCCAATTCCGAGAATATTTCGTTACTAGGATTTCTGAAACCAAAAACAGCAGAAAACGACAAGCGGCACTTCGGCATCTTGTTAATAGGTTAGTTCCAGAAAATGCACGAATATGACATAAAGTGTGCATAAAACATGTAGGTATCATCAATAATATGGCATAGAACATAAGAAATTATCGATACGTCGGAGACGTATCAAGCATCCCCAAGCTTAGTTCTGCTCGTTCCGAGCAGGCAAAACGATAACAAAGATAATTTCTGAAGTGACATGCCATCATAACCTTGATCATACTATTTGTAAACATATGTAATGAATGCAGCGATCAAAACAATGGTAATGACATGAGTAAACAAGTGAATCATAAAGCAAAGACTTTTCATGAATAGTACTTCAAGACAAGCATCAATAAGTCTTGCATAAGAGTTAACTCATAAAGCAATAAATCAAAGTAAAGGTATTGAAGCAACACAAAGGAAGATTAAGTTTCAGCGGTTGCTTTCAACTTGTAACATGTATATCTCATGGATAATTGTCAACATAGATTAATATAACAAGTGCAATATGCAAGTATGTAGGAATCAATGCACAGTTCACACAAGTGTTTGCTTCTTGAGGTGGAGAGAGATAGGTGAACTGATTCAACATAAAAGTAAAAAGAATGGTCCTTCAAAGAGGAAAGCATCGATTGCTATATTTGTGCTAGAGCTTTTATTTTGAAAACATGAAACAATTTTGTCAACGGTAGTAATAAAGCATATGAGTTATGAAAATTATATCTTACAAGTTGCAAGCCTCATGCATAGTATACTAATAGTGCCCGCACCTTGTCCTAATTAGCTTGGACTACCGGATCTTTGCAATGCACATGTTTTAACCAAGTGTCACAATGGGGTACCTCCATGCCGCCTATACAAAGGTCTAAGGAGAAAGCTCGCATTTTGGATTTCTCGCTTTTGATTATTCTCAACTTAGACATCCATACCGGGACAACATGGACAACAGATAATGGACTCCTCTTTAATGCATAAGCATGTGGCAACAATTATTATTCTCATATGAGATTGAGGATGTATGTCCAAAACTGAAACTTCCACCATGAATCATGGCTTTAGTTAGCGGCCCAATGCTCTTCTCTAACAATATGCATGCTCCAACCATTAAGGTGGTAGATCTCTCTTACTTCAGACAAGACGGACATGCAGAGCAACTCACATGATATTCAACAAAGAATAGTTGATGGCGTCCCCGAAGCATGGTTATCGCACAACAAGCAACTTAATAAGAGATAAAGTGCATAAGTACATATTCGGTACCACAATAGTTTTTAAGCTATTTGTCCCATGAGCTATATATTGCAAAGGTGAATGATGGAATTTTAAAGGTAGCACTCAAGCAATTTACTTTGGAATGGCGGATAAATACCATGTAGTAGGTAGGTATGGTGGACACAAATGGCATAGTGGTTGGCTCAAGTATTTTGGATGCATGAGAAGTATTCCCTCTCGATACAAGGTTTAGGCTAGCAAGGTTATTTGAAACAAACACAAGGATGAACGGTGCAGCAAAACTCACATAAAAGACATATTGTAAACATTATAAGACTCTACACCGTCTTCCTTGTTGTTCAAAACTCAATACTAGATATTATCTAGACTCTAGAGAAACCAAATATGCAAACCAAATTAGCAAGCTCTAAGTGTTTCTTCATTAATAGGTGCAAAGTATATGATGCAAGAGCTTAAACATGAGCACAACAATTGCTAAGTATCAAATTATTCAAGACATTTTAGAGTTACTACATGTAGCATTTTCCAATTCCAACCATATAACAATTTAACGAAGAAGAAACTTCGCCATGAATACTATGAGTAGAGCCTAAGGACATATTTGTCCATATGCTACAGCGGAGCGTGTCTCTCTCCCATAAAGTGAATGCTAGGATCCATTTTATTCAAACAAAACAAAAACAAAAACAAACCGACGCTCCAAGCAAAGTGCATAAGATGTGACGGAATAAAAATATAGTTTCGGGGGAGGAACCCGATAATGTTGTCGATGAAGAAGGGGATGCCTTGGGCATCCCCAAGCTTAGACGCTTGAGTCTTCTTAAAATATGCAGGGGTGAACCACCGGGGCTTCCCCAAGCTTAGAGCTTTCACTCTCCTTGATCATATTGCATCATACTCCTCTCTTGATCCTTGAAAACTTCCTCCACACCAAACTCGAAACAACTCATTAGAGGGTTAGTGCACAATAAAAATTAACATGTTCAGAGGTGACACAATCATTCTTAACACTTCTGGACATTGCATAAAGCTACTGGACATTAATGGATCAAAGAAATTCATCCAACATAGCAAAAGAGGCAATGCGAAATAAAAAGGCAGAATCTGTCAAAACAGAACAGTCCGTAAAGACGGATTTTATTAGGCCACCAGACTTGCTCAAATGAAAATGCTCAAATTAAATAAAAGTTGCGTACATATCTGAGGATCATGCACGTAAATTGGCTTAATTTTCTGAGCTACCTACAGGGAGGTAGACCCAGATTCGTGACAGCAAGGAAATCTGGAACTGCGCAGTAATCCAAATCTAGTACTTACTTTACTATCAAAGACTTTACTTGGCACAACAAAACTCAAAACTAAGATAAGAAGAGGTTGATACAGTAGTAAACAACTTCCAAGACACAAATATAAAACAAAAATACTGTAGTGAAAACATGGGTTGTCTCCCATAAGCGCTTTTCTTTAACGCCTTTCAGCTAGGCGCAGAAAGTGTATATCAAGTGACATCAAGAGATGAAGCATCAACATCATAATTTGTTCTAATAATAGAATCATAAGGTAACTTCATTCTCTTTCTAGGGAAGTGTTCCATACCTTTCTTGAGAGGAAATTGATATTTAATATTACCTTCCTTCATATCAATAGTAGCACCAACGGTTCGAAGAAAAGGTCTTCCCAATATAATGGGGCAAGATGCATTGCATTCAATATCCAAGACAACAAAATCAACGGGGACAAGGTTATTGTTAACCATAATATGAACATTATCAACTTTCCCCAAAGGTTTCTTTTTAGCATTATCAGCGAGATTAACATCCGGATAACGGTTTTTCAATGGTGGCAAGTCAAGCATATCATAGACTTTTTTAGGCATAACGAAATACTTGCACCAAGATCACATAAAGCATTACAATCAAAATCTTTGACTCTCATTTTAATGATGGGCTCCCAACCATCCTCTAGCTTTCTAGGAATAGAAGTTTCAAGTTTTAGTTTCTCTTCTCTAGCTTTTATGAGAGCATTTGTAATATGTTTTGTGAAAGCCAAGTTTACGAGCGCTAGCATTGGGACTCTTAGCGAGTTTTTGCAAGAACTTTATAACTTCAGAGATGTGGCAATCATCAAAATCTAAATCATTACAATCTAAAGCAATGGGATTATCATTCCCAAGGTTGGAAAAAATTTCAGCAGTTTTATCACAAGCAGTTTCAGCAGTTTTAGCAGTTTCGAGTAATTTTGCGCGCTTTGCACTAGGAGTAGAAGCATTGCCAACACCAATTATTTTACCATTGATAGTAGGAGGTGCAGCAACATATGAATCATTAGCATTGCTAGTGGTGGTAATAGTCCAAACTTTAGCTACATTTTCCTCTTTAGCTAGTTTTTCATTTTCTTCTCTATCCCACCTAGCACGCAGTTCAGCCATTAATCTTATATTCTCATTAATTCTAACTTGGATGGCATTTGCTGTAGTAACAATTTTATTTTCAATATCCCTATTAGGCATAACTTTCGATTTCAAAAGATCAACATCGAGGCAAGACTATCAACCTTAGAAGCAAGAATATCAATTTTATTGAGCTTTTCCTCAACAGATTTGTTAAAGGCAGTTTGTGTACTAATAAATTCTTTAAGCATAGCTTCAAGTCCAGGGGGTGTATTTCTATTATTGTTGTAAGAATTCCCATAAGAATTAGCATAACCGTTACCATTATTATAAGGATATAGCCTATAGTTATTACTAGAATTGTTCCGATAAGCATTGTTGTTGAAATTATTATTTTTAATGAAGTTTGCATCAACATGTTCTTCTTGAGCAACCAATGAAGCTAATGGAACATTATTAGGATCAACATTAGTCCTATCATTCGCAAGCATAGACATAATAGCATCAACCTTATCATTCAAGGAAGAGGATTCTTCAACAGAATTTACTTTCTTACCTTGTGGAGCTCTTTCCGTGTGCCATTCAGAGTAATTAACCATCATATTATCAAGGAGCTTTGTTGCTTCACCAAGAGTGATGGACATAAAGGTACCTCCAGCAGCTGAATCCAATAAATTCCGCGAAGAAAAATTTAGTCCTGCATAGAAGGTTTGGATGATCATCCAAGTAGTCGATCCATGGGTTGGGCAATTTTTAACCGAGAGATTTCATTCTTTCCCAAGCTTGAGCAACATGTTCATTATCCAATTGTTTAAAATTCATTATGCTACTCCTCAAAGATATAATTTTAGCAGGGGGATAATATCTACCAATAAAAGCATCCTTGCATTTAGTCCAGGAATCAATACTATTCTTAGGCGAGAGATAGCAACCAATCTTTAGCTCTTCCTCTTAATGAGAAAGGAAACAATTTTAATTTTATAATGTCACCATCTACATCTTTATATTTTTGCATTTCACATAGTTCAACAAAATTATTGAGATGGGCAGCAGCATCATCAGAACTAACACCAGAAAATTGCTCTCGCATAACAAGATTCAGTAAAGCAGGTTTAATTTCAAAGAATTCTGTTGTAGTAGCAGGTGGAGCAATAGGTGTGCATAGGAAATCATTATTATTTGTGCTAGTGAAGTCACACAACTTAGTATTTTCAGGGGTAGCCATTTTAGCAGTAGTAAATAAAGCAAACTAGATAAAGTAGATGCAAGTATACTAATTTTTTTTGTGTTTTTGATATAGCAAACAAGACAGTAAATAAAGTAAAACTAGCAACTAATTTTTTTGTGTTTTGATATAATGCAGCAAACAAAGTAGTAAATAAAATAAAGCAAGACAAAAACAAAGTAAAGAGATTGAGAAGTGGAGACTCCCCTTGCAGCGTGTCTTGATCTCCCCGGCAACGGCGCCAGAAAAAGAGCTGTTGACGTGGGAGTTGAAAATCTTTGTGGTGTAACTTTTCTTCGTTCCCCGGCAACGGCGCCAGGAAAAGAGCTTGATGGCGTGTATTTCACACGTTCGTTGGGGAACCCCAAGAGGAAGGTATGATGCGCACAACAGCAAGTTTTCCCTCAGAAAGAAACCAAGGTTTATCGAACCAGGAGGAGCCAAGAAGCACGTTGAAGGTTGATGGCGGCGGAATGTAGTGCGACGCAACACCAGGGATTCCGGCGCCAACGTGGAACCTGCACAACACAAACAAAGTACTTTGCCCCAACGAAACAGTGAGGTTGTCAATCTCACCGGCTTCGCTGTAACAAAGGATTAACCGTATTGTGTGGAAGATGATTGTTTGCAGAGAAAACGGTAAAAACAAGTATTGCAGCAGATTTGTATTTCGAGTATTAAAGGAATGGACCGGGGTCCACAGTTCACTAGAGGTGTCTCTCCCATAAGATAAAAGCATGTTGGGTGAACAAATTACGAGTCGGGCAATTGACAAATAGAGAGAGCATAACAATGCACATACATGTCATGATAAGTATAGTGAGATTTAATTGGGCATTACGACAAAGTACATAGACCGCCATCCAACTGCATCTATGCCTAAAAAGTCCACCTTCGGGTTATCGTCCGAACCCCTCCGAGTATTAAGTTGCAAAGCAACAGACAATTGCATTAAGTATGGTGCGTAATGTAATCAATAACTACATCCTCGGACATAGCATCAATGTTTCATCCCTAGTGGCAACAGCACAACACAACCTTAGAACTTTCTGTCACTGTCCCAGTGTCAATGCAGGCATGAACCCACTATCGAGCATAAATACTCCCTCTTGGAGTTAAGAGCAAAAACTTGGCCAGAGCCTCTACTAATAACGGAGAGCATGCAAGATCATAAACAACACATATGTAATAACTTGATAATTAACATAACATGGTATTCTCTATCCATCGGATCCCGACAAACACAACATAGAGTATTACAGATAGATGATCTTAATCATGTTAGGTGACAAGGGATTAACTTGTCAATGCCTATGGATTGTAGGCTAGGGTTTAGTTAGAAGTAGAGGGCAAGTAGATCTCGAAGGTTTCAGTCGAAAAGTACTCGACGATTATGAAAACTAGGGTTTGCAGACAATGATTCGATGATCTCCTCGTCCCTCGACTCCCCCTTTATATAAGAGGTGGAGCCGAGGGTTTCGTTTTGTACAAGTTACAGAGTCCGGGACGGTTTCTACCTCATCCCGCAAGATTACAAACAACACTTCCTATTACAATTCTACT
This sequence comes from Lolium rigidum, assembly GCF_022539505.1. Lineage (NCBI taxonomy): Eukaryota > Viridiplantae > Streptophyta > Magnoliopsida > Poales > Poaceae > Lolium > Lolium rigidum. The sequence continues at coordinate 134,550,588 of NC_061512.1, forward strand.
TTCCTTAATATATCTTGGGCTCTCGAACCTTCTTATTCTTCGGGTAGTGGGCCTTCGTAAAACCCCGGGTACTATCTTTGGCAGGCCCATTTGGGATGCCTATGTCGATAGCCCCGAGATTTTGCTTGAATCGTAGAATCGGGGAAAATCTCCACTTGCTTATTCTTATTCAACAATTTAAACTTTTCTATATTTCTTTATATAAATTTCTATATTGTACGGGGATATTGGTAGTTGGGGCTAGTTCATCGACGGATCAGGTACTAGTTAACTGCTCTAGTGGCAATCCGCAAAAACCTACTTCAAGATCACGTCCCCGGACATGATCTCGGGATACTGGTGCAAACTTCGACGAGGTGCCGCTTAAGGTCTTACCATTCCGTCGAGTCCCGGTCAAATTTATCGAGTACCTAACGCGTCCGTTAGGATTTTTCTTCGTATCGGTTGATACGGATAAAAGTAGCAGAGCGCGGTCTTCGGCGATGCCACGCCCAGCGAGAATGGATGCGGGGTCTTACCTTCGCAAATTTGCGGCATTCAGAAATTGATCGCAACATTGGCGTTACGAGAATATATTGTCGAGTGCTTTTCCGGCTGTTGGAATGGCACATTTTATCGAGTCAAATATGACTTATATTAATCTCCCGATGGGAGTATATGTAGAGTTAATTATAACTCGAAATATACTCTCTTGCTTTTCTATCTTTCTTTCTTTTTCCTTTTTATATTTCATCGGGCACGCGAACAGCGTTCCCGATGGGAGTAGCCCCCGAGGCTACAACCAAGAACTTGTGCTTGGTTGTAGGCTCAACATTTTAGTCCACCTTGTCGCTGTATTGCCATTATCTCCCGATATTCTTTCTCTCTCTCTCTTTTTTTTTTTTTTTTATCTCTCGGGTGCGCGAACAGCGCTCCCGATGGGAGTAGCCCCCGAGGCTACAGCCAAGAACTTGTGCTTGGTTGTAGGCTCCCACAATTTCTATATTTGCCATAGTCGAAATTTTACTTTTCTCGAAGTAGCCCCGAGCATTTGGGCAAAAACTTGTTTCTGACCAAAGGCTCCCGAAATATTCAAATAACTTCTCCTGTCGCCATTCTCCTTTTATTTTTCTTGTCGACATATTTTACTTTGTCAAATTCTCTTCAGCTCTGTTAATAGTCGAAATTTTTCTGCCTTGTGGGTCCATTGTTCCCACCACGTTGACACGTCGTGCAAGTGGGGGACACACGTCCTCCGCTTTTCCTGGCGCACGTTCAGTAACGCCTGTTCCATTTTATCTCCATAAAAATACCTTTTTACCCTCTTATCTACTGGATCTCTTTTCACCACACGATTTCTTCATCCAACGGTTCATTACTTCTCCCGAAGCCTATATAATCCTTTCTTCAAGATCCGTCCTCTCCTTCGCTTTCGCCGCACATCTGCTCCCCTCTGCGAAAACTCCCCTGCGCCCATCTCTTTCTGATCTTCTGCGCACACGAACACTGCTTTTCCAGTGCTGTTGATGCCACCGCGTGCGCGACTCACCCGCCACAGCACTCCGGAATCCAAGATGGCCGCTGAGGATCTTGAGTGGGAGAGATCCAAAATCTCCAATCAAGATGTCAATATGCTGAAGAGGCTTGGTCTGATGAAGAAGGAAGACGCCATCCGCTTTCCCAGCGAAGAAAGCTACCCCAAGCCTCCAATGGAGTACCGGGTTAGTTTCGTTGATCATCTCATCCGCGGCCTCTCTACCCCAATCCATGATTTCCTCCGCGGTCTTCTCTTTGTCTATGGGATTCAGCTTGCACCAGCTGACCCCCAATTCCATCCTTCACATTTCTATTTTTATCACGCTTTGCGAATGCTTTCTTGGAGTCGCTCCTAATTGGGCTCTTTGGAAGCGCATTTTCTGCCTTCGCCGCAATGGCGCTCACAACGCCACCTACAACATAGGTGGTGTAGTTATCTGTGTCCGAACCGATGTCGATTATTTCGACGTCAAATTTCCTGACTCTGTCCAAGGATGGCGCAAAAGGTGGCTCTATATACACGAAGAAAGCGCCAATTCCGTGGAGCACAACATAGTTCCTTTCGACGGAAACGCAAAAATTCAACGCCGCTACTCTCGGGACGCCGAAGCTTCGAAGAAGAGAAGAAGGCGACGAAGCTCTTATGTCTCGTATTCATCAGCTCCAAAATACTCGAGGCAAAGAGTTATCCGGTGTCCAAATCACTGCCTATTTTCTTAGGATTAGAGTGCAGCCTCTTCGGGCTCGCAAAAATCCCCTTTGGACGTATTCTGGTGCCAATGACGCCAATAGGCTCTCCAATGATCTTTCTGTGAAGGACTTGGAGAAGCTTATTCGAAGAATTACCTCGCTGAGCAAGAGGGATCCTATTCCTTCCTCTTGTCGCGTGGAACCCTACAGCTCCACCAATCCTCTCCCCGAGGTATTTTGTCTTCTCGAATTTTTATCTTGTTCTGAATTTTCCCTGCATCTCATTGCATTGATATCTCTCTATTTTTCCCTTTGCCGCTATTTTCCTGTAGAATCATCCTACTATGGCTTCCCTTCCTCCTCTTCCTGAGGATGGAGAATGTAGGATAACGTTGCATAGAAAACAAAAATTTTCCTACCGCGAACACGCAATCCAAGCCAAGATGCAATCTAGAAGACGGTAGCAACGAGGGGGTATCGAGTCTCACCCTTGAAGAGATTCCAAAGCCTACAAGATGAGGCTCTTGTTGCTGCGGTGAGACGTTCACTTGCCGCTTGCAAAAGCGCGTAGAAGATCTTGATCACGATCGGTTCCGGCGCCACGAACGGGCAGCACCTCCGTACTCGGTCACACGTTCGGTTGTTGATGAAGACGACGTCCACCTCCG